>NC_067135.1:1287319-1397319 GCF_021347895.1 Acanthochromis polyacanthus | reverse complement strand
AGGACAGAACGGAGCATTCTGAGTTAATTAAAGTTTTAAAATCATGACTTTTTAGCTACGAAGCAAACAGAATGTTGAGATTCTTTAGGACTTGTGTTTATGCTGAAACCAGAAGAATTTTGTATTTTTACTGTAGAGAAAAGTCTAATTGGACGCAAACTGTTTCTGTTGAGTGTACCACACAATTTCCTGTGCTTGTTCTGCAAATATCCTGAATTTTCTGTTGTTTCCCCTCAATAACCAGAATTAGGAGCAGCGGTGTGCTAACAGCGAGCAGCTTTGTGTGACTCTACATGTCATTTTTGCAGCCGTGTGCTAAAACATCGAGTCCGTCTCTGCAGCGACTTCACAGCGACGCTCTAAATCACCGTCTAAATCCACACCATGCTCTCACACTTCATAGCGACACAACAAACACACCCTCTGACTCCATCATCCACATATCAGCTGCTTCTGCTGCCAGAGTTTTAGGTCCAGAAACTTGTTCTGTCGTCTCTCGTTTCCTCAACACGTCTTTCAAATCATGGAGATAAAGTAAATCCAAAGCTGAATTAGATGCTGTTAAAGGCCTGTTCATGGGACATAATTACATTAGAAAAAGAAAACAGTCGTCTTACATTTACAGTGCTGTCATCTGATGGCTGTCTGATGGTGTGACTTTCTACTCCTCATTTACTATTTATGTGTTTGTTCAGACAGCTTTAACGATATATTTTACACTTTCTTCTGTTTCTCTTTGGACTTTTTCTTGTTTATTGGACAAAAAATCTGCGAAAATCAGAATTATTCCACATAAAATCAACCAAATCTGACAAAACTATCCAACTGTCCATCTGTCTGTCTATAAACTCTTGAACCCATACATTTCAGTGGGGCGTTGAGCTCTTGTTAAATTATATATATATGTATATTCTGACGTGTTTCTTTGTCAGCTGCAGATCAATCTGAGCAGAAATGTATTTCAAAGTTAATGATCTCAGTTTAAAGTGTGTTAAATTCCCTAACAGAGTGAATAAAACAGAGTGTGAGCATCAGGGTGAAGCTCTGGTGATTCAGTCTTTCTTTAACTCTTTACCGCTGAGGTTTGTGGCTTCATGAAGTCAGCCTCTCCACCCAGCAGAGCTCCTCGTCTAAAACTCCCTCCTGTCTTTTCAGCCGCGCTCTGATTGAAGATGCTGCTCCCGGCGAGCGAACGCCGTCGTAAAGCACGTCGGCTAAAGAGGCCGGTCCGAGGCCAACACAAGCAGATGACGGCCGGCTTGTTATTCCAGCGTTCAGCCGTGTTGTTTTAGCTCTTCTGCTGTTTTTGTTGAGTCTCAGAGATTCAACAACAGTAACTCCCTGCTCCTTCTCTCATTATTGCTGCTAATTACAGCCTCAGTGGATCAGGCAGAGGACAGAGGGTTTTAAGGATCAGCTCTTATATTCTACTTACATACAGTAAAAATGGTGTCATTTTATGCTCAGAGTTTTAAAGAACAAACTGCTTTTTGCAAAATATAAATATGTGGATGTTATTTAGAGTTTGGGTCAAAGTTTTTATGGCTAACATAATTAGATTATGTTATAATTGATTATAGATTTTAGTCAAATGTTGGAAAAGAACAAGTTACTGTTTGTCAAATACTGATTTTTTCGGTCAGTATTAACGTGGAAATTAAGACTTTTAAAAAATATTTTCCTCTCTATCATCTGTAACTGAATAAAACTGTTGATGTGAGTAAATTATTATTTTATAAAAACATTAAAGTTTACGATTCTTCTCACAGACACAGACTTTAATTAACCGCTAACCCTAATTAATACACTAATTAGTTAATGTCCACCTTCTTCATGTTACTGTGCACTTTGTGTTGCTGTTGTGTTGTGTTATTGTGCAGTTTGTGTTGCTGTTTGTGTCCCCATCAAACACCTGTCCAGGTGAGGTTACCTTCCTGTCGACGACACTCAGCTGCTCAGCAGGAAGGTAGAGGAACGGAAACAGGAAGCGGTAGTTGAAGTTTCCGTCTCCGCCCAGAGACCGGTAGTGGACGTCCGTCTTCTGCTTGTTGTGTTCGTGTCCGTCCAGCCAGCTGACAGAAGGAATCGATCGGTTAGTTTGATCAGACGGGAGGATCGATAGCTCCATCGATCGGCTGCTTCTCCTCACCCTTTGACGTAGATGTCGCTCATCTTCTCTCCGCTGATGCTGACATCATCCAGGATGACATCACTGGTGTTCCAGATGATGCAACGCAGGAAGAACCTGAACACAAGAAGGTATTGATCCGTCTGTCTGATCACTCAGGTATTGATCCGTCTGTCTGATCAGTCAGGTATTGATCCGTCTGTCTGATCAGTCAGGTATTGATCTGTTTATCTGATCACTCAGGTATTGATCCGTCTGTCTGATCAGTCAGGTATTGATCCGTTTATCTGATCACTCAGGTATTGATCCGTCTATCTGATCAGTCAGGTATTGATCTGTTTATCTGATCACTCAGGTATTGATCCGTCTGTCTGATCAGTCAGGTATTGATCCGTCTGTCTGATCAGTCAGGTATTGATCCGTCTGTCTGATCAGTCAGGTATTGAACCGTCTGTCTGATCAGTCAGGTATTGATCCGTCTGTCTGATCAGTCAGGTATTGATCACTGATTGATCGTTGAAGATGGTTTAGAGGCTAAATCTCCTGATTGATCAGCTGACTGACCAATGGACTTATCAAAGGAAGATTGATTGATTGATTGGTTAGATCATTGGCATCTTGACTGTTTGTCTAACGTATTGATTGATTGGCATATTGATTTACTGATTAACTCACATTCTAACCGATCAGTTGATTTACTTCCTGTCTGAGTGATCAGATGACTGACTGACTGACTGATAAACTGACAGACTGATTAATTGATCGACTGATTGATTATTTATAAATCATTCAGAGTGTTCGTGTTCGTACTTCTTGGCCTTGCGAGGCGTGACGTTGAACGGGGGTCCCGGCGCTCCCAGAGACTTGGGGAAGACGTCCACCCACATCATCAGACGGCCCTGACGGACAGCACCAACAGCCAATCAGACGGCAGGAAGGGAAGCAGGAGAAAAAGCAGTAAAATGGTGACAGATGGAGGTACCTGCTCTATGTCCGGCTGCAGGGGGCTGTACAGAGCTCTGGTCTCCACATGTTCTGCTACCAATCCCTGGTTCCTCAGGATGTGAAGCGCCAGTCGCTCCTTAAGGGGACCGAGGTGACGTTTGGACACGTTCTTGTCCTCTGAAAACAAACACAGACGAGGGTTTAAGTGAAGGTCGTGGAGCTCTCTGAGTGGAGGATGGAAATCCAGAAGACTGGGCGGAATTATTCATCCTCCAAACAGTCAGACAGGAATACGCTCTCAGCTGCTCCTCGGTCGCTGCATCGAAACCCAACGAGGAAAATCTGCACCGCTTCCAAACAAAATGAAAATATCAAAAGTTTATGACTGTAAACCCAGAGTCACCTCAGCTGTGAGAGGAGAGCAGGGAAAGAATGAGGAGAGGAGGAGGTGAATGAAAGGAAAAGGAGAGGAGGAGGAAGGAGAGGAGAGGAAGAAAAGAAAGCAAAAAAAAACAAAGAAAGAGAGAAGATGACTGAAAAGATGAGCAACAGAAAGAAGGAAAAAGAGAAGTGTCAGAAAAACCAATAAAACAAGAGAGAATGCTGAGGAAAAAATGTAACAGTACAGAAAGAGAGAGAAAAATGAATACGAGGGTAAACTATAGAAATAGTTTTATAAAGTTTTAGTCTGGCAGTAAAGGTGTCAGAAAACTGTAGAAGACAAAACTATAAAAACTATAAAAACTACCAGCAAATATCTTGACAGTTAAAAACATTTAATGAACTGTATTTTATGATTATAATCAACATGTAAATTTAAGTGACTTCATTAGATATCACCTGTAATTTGAATAAAACAGGAAAAATCTGTAAAAATAACAATAAAAATATTTACCACTTTTCAATTTTTAATATACTTTATTTCTCTGTAAAATAGTAAATAAGTTCTGAGTTGATTTAAATCCAATAAAACAGATTTCATGATGACGCACTGTAAAACAACAAATTACAAACTATTATTAGTAAAACTGCAGATCTTTGAACATAATTTACAGTTTTATTCTGTTTTTTAAAAAGCTGACACGTGAATTTATACTTTTATTCCAGTGATTTTACGAGTTCTTAGCTGTAAACGAACAAACGAGGGAAAGTCTATAAAATAAGAATGAATTGTTCCTTAAAATTCAGCTAAGAAAAGTATTGATACAGAAGAATAAGGAAAATGAGAGACAAAGAGTAGAGACAATAAAAAAGAGAAAAACATAAAGCAGTGAGTGTTAGAAAAACAGAATAAGAGAAAAGCAACAAAAATAGAGAAAAATGGAAACAGATGAGAGAAAACTGAGACAAAAACAGAAAGAAGAGAAAGAACGGGAAACAAGACGAGAAGAAAAGAAAGAACAGCGATAAAATAGAAAACTGATCAGAATTTGACAAAGAAAAAGAGAACAAATGATGGAGAACAGAGAGGAAAGATTGAGAAAAAAGAAAACCTAAAAACTTGGAGGAGAGGAGGAGGAGGAAGAGGACCTTTCAGCCAATTAGAGACCACGTTTGACGGACAGCCGGCTGACGCACGGTAACCGCGGCAACTGTGGAAAGAGAACGCGGCGGCGCTGCTCGCTAACCAGAAGACGACCGCGATGTTGACGTTGGCCCGTCGGCGCTCACACAAGGCCGTGCCATAAATCACCAGAAGGACAACCATGAGCTGGCAGTGGAACATGTGTGTGGTGGAAACCAGTCCTGAATATTTATCTCAGCGCTCCGCTCTTCAGGTGGTCCAACGGTCTCCATCCTCCCCCATGGAGGAGGAGGAAGGTGATGGGAGGAAAAGTGTGAAAGGAGCAAGAAACAGAGGAGAGAAGAAGAAACAAAGTCAGAGCTGTGATGATTCTGGTTAAAGCTGAGGTGGAGGTGAACATCCAGGCACAACTAAACGCTTCCAGGAAGTCCTGAACAACCTGTCAACTCCCCATTAGAAAGCAAAGACAGACCAGCAGCTTATTCCTCCTCAGATGAGTTGGTGAACTGTTTTCAGAGTGTAGACCATGCTGGTGAAGTCTGGAATCCAAGAGCAGGAAGTCTGTGTGTAAAGTGTTCGTCCAATCAGGGGCAGCCAGAGTTTAAGAGGGTGGAGCCTGTAATGGACCCCTGTCCTACCTGGCGTCATGTGAATGGATTTAGCATGATGTGACACATCATGACACGTCATGACTCATGACGGTACATGACGGTACATGACGGTACATGACGGTACATGACGGTACATGACAGTACATGACAGTACATGACAGTACATGGCATAACCTAGCGTGGTGTGACATCCCATGACACATCCTGACATGTGACACAACATGACAAAACATGACTTGTATGACATCATGTGGCTGCAGTTTTCTGCCTTCAAACAAAGTTGTCCATCAAATGTCGACTCTAAAAGATGAAATGAGCTCTTTATCTGATGTTACCTGAACACTAATTCCTATTTCTTCATGCATGTGTGATCAATAATCTCCTCTGACTGACCGAGGTCTGCAGCGGTGTACAGCTGTCCTCTGAATCGGACCGAGTCCTCTTCAAAGACGGGTTTCCTCAGGTTTCGTCTCTCACACAGTCTGAACAGCAGCTGTCTGGGAGTCAGCTGATCCCTCCACTGGTTCACCCCCGATCTGACAACACAAACACAGCGTGTGAATTCATCTGGATCTAAGCTGCTGTGGATCAGCTCATCAGAAACAACAACGAGCTACAGACTGAGTGAACTCATCCACTCACATGCAGTAGGTCTGAGGCAGGCCACACAGGGCTCCATATCTGGACAGGAAGCGATTCTCCAGGTCGATCAGCGTCTCTCCGATCTTCTCGTCTTTGGTGAGCATGTCGTGGTCGTACAGCATCACCCGGAGGTCCTTCTCCAGAGGGAGGGAACAGGTGAGCTCGAACAGCCTGAGGATCCACAGGTGACGACAGAAAACAGCCACAGCTCTGGTTAGAGGATCTGCACTGATATCAGACATCAGTAAATCATCTGTAAATGTCTGCAGACCTTTAGGAACACGTTCTGTGATGAAGCACTTTGCCTGTTTGTTTTAGTGACATCACGTTGACATTCTGTTACTTTCTTGTGATGTAACATGTTTTGTTGTGATGACGTCATGCTTTGTGATGTGAGTTGATGTAAACGATGCAGCATTCACTGACTGATGACAGGATGTGGGATTGCATGAAGAGACATGCTGTTATGGGATGTGACGTCACCATGACGACATTATTTTGTGGCATTATGCAGCATGACTTAACGTGTGTCGTGACGTGACAGGATGACCTAACTGGACATGCGTGATGTGTCAGTCACATGTTCCGTAACTTGTGTCATGGCGTGATGTGATGAGGGGTTTGCATGTTGTTCCATAACATACCATGACTTGAGATGGCGTGAAGTGTTGGCTGCATGATGTAATCTTTGGTAACTTGTGACGTGGCATTGCGTAATCTCGTATAACGTGACGTAACGTGTTGGTGGCGTGACACAGAGCGGTGTGTGGCGTCTTAGTGATGTAGCATGATAACACGTAACGAGACATGATGCAACATTTTGTGATATTTTTGTGATTCAGCGTGGCATGACGTTACATTTTGTGATTTAATAATCTGATATCTAATAATATAATAATGTATGGATGTGCTTTTGAGTCCGAACATGCGTGCAGTCAGATCAAATCAAGACCAGCTGTGTCATATTTCTCTGTATATATTTACTCTGTATTGCTGTGTAAAGCCTTCTACTTTACCGTGTGAGGAAGTGTCATGTATGTTATGAGTGGCGTAAAGGTAAGGAAACATGTCATGTCAGGACTTTTCAGTGACACTCTGGATGTTCATGAACCACGACTCTGTGATTGGTTTGTGTCTAGTGCCCCCTACTGGTGTGAAAACACAAAGAGGAACAGATCAGACGGTCTGAAACTGAAGAGCACAAAGTAAGGATTCACACATGTAAACATGCTCTCAGTTTAAATGCGTGTTCATGGACCTGAGCAGCAGCGCTTCAGTCTGTGTTTAAGCTGCAAAGAGCAAAAGAGTTTTCAGCAGGAGGAGCAACGTAGCAGCAGCTTTTTCCTGCTGAAATCACAATGATAGGAGAAAGTGATGATATCTAATATTGTATGAGGTTTCTTAGATGACAAACAGGTTCAGTTTGGGCTCTTATCTGTCAAACTCTCTGGGGATGGAAGGACTCGTTTCCATCAGCGCATCAGTTGGTTTATGGTGATTTGATTTAAAGACTAATAACCTTCATTTAAAGAGCAGCTTCAAAGAGAAGAGCGTTACAAACTTCTTCACAATAAAGGGAAGGCAGCAGGCATGACATGGTTGTTATATGTCTCTGTGGTTGTGTTATATCTCTGTGGTTGTGTTATATCTCTGTGGTTGTGTTATATCTCTTTGTGGTTGTGTTATATCTCTGTGGTTGTGTTATATCTCTGTGGTTGTGTTATATCTCTGTGGTTGTGTTATATCTCTGTGGTTGTGTTATATCTCTTTGTGGTTGTGTTATATCTCCTTGTGGTTGTGTTATATCTCTGTGGTTGTGTTATATCTCTTTGTGGTTGTGTTATATCTCTTTGTGGTTGTGTTATATCTCTGTGGTTGTGTTATATCTCTTTGTGGTTTGTGTTATATCTCTGTGGTTGTGTTATATCTCTTTGTGGTTGTGTTATATCTCTTTGTGGTTGTGTTATATCTCTGTGGTTGTGTTATATCTCTTTGTGGTTGTGTTATATCTCTTTGTGGTTGTGTTATATCTCTTTGTGGTTGTGTTATATCTCTTTGTGGTTGTGTTATATCTCTGTGGTTGTGTTATATCTCTGTGGTTGTTCTATATCTCTTTGTGGTTGTGTTATATCTCTTTGTGGTTGTGTTATATATCTGTGGTTGTGTTATATCTCTTTGTGGTTGTTCTATATCTCTTTGTGGTTGTTTTATATCTCTTTGTGGTTGTTTTGTGTCTCTTTATGGTTGTTTTATATCTCTATATGGTTGTTTTGTGTCTCTCTGTGGTTGTTTTATATCTCTTTGTGGTTGTTCTATATCTCTTTGTGGTTGTTCTATATCTCTTTGTGGTTGTGTTATATCTCTTTGTGGTTGTGTTATATCTCTTTGTGGTTGTGTTATATCTCTGTGGTTGTGTTATATCTCTTTGTGGTTGTGTTATATCTCTGTGGTTGTGTGGTTGTGTTATATCTCTGTGGTTGTGTTATATCTCTGTGGTTGTGTTATATCTCTGTGGTTGTGTTATATCTCTGTGGTTGTGTTATATCTCTGTGGTTGCGTGGTTGTGTTATATCTCTGTGGTTGTGTTATATCTCTTTGTGGTTGTGTTATATCTCTGTGGTTGTGTTATATCTCTGTGGTTGTGTTATATCTCTGTGGTTGTGTTATATCTCTGTGGTTGCGTGGTTGTGTTATATCTCTGTGGTTGTGTTATATCTCTTTGTGGTTGTGTTATATCTCTGTGGTTGTGTTATATCTCTGTGGTTGTGTTATATCTCTTTGTGGTTGTGTTATATCTCTTTGTGGTTGTGTTATATCTCTGTGGTTGTGTGGTTGTGTTATATCTCTGTGGTTGTGTTATATCTCTTTGTGGTTGTGTTATATCTCTGTGGTTGTGTTATATCTCTTTATGGTTGTTTTATATCTCTTTGTGGTTGTTTAACGTCTCTTTATGGTTGTTTTGCGTCTTTCTGGGGTTGATTTTTGTCGATGTGGCTGTTTTATATCTCTTTGTGGCTGTTTTATATCTCTTTGTGGTTGTTTTGTGTCTCTTTGTGGCTGTTTTATATCTCTTTGTGGCTGTTTTATATCTCTTTTTGGTTGTTTTGTGTCTCTTTGTGGCTGTTTTATATCTCTTTGTGGCTGTTTTATATCTCTTTGTGGTTGTTTTGTGTCTCTTTGTGGCTGTTTTATATCTCTTTGTGGCTGTTTTATATCTCTTTGTGGTTGTTTTGTGTCTCTTTGTGGCTGTTTTATATCTCTTTGTGGATGTTTTATATCTCTTCGTGGTTGTTTTATGTCTCTTTGTGGTTTTTGTGTCTCTTTGTGGTTGTTTTATATCTCTTTGTGGTTGTTTTGTGTCTCTTTGTGGTTGTTTTGTGTCTCTTTGTGGTTGTTTAACATCTCTTTATGGTTGTTTGCGTCTTTCTGGGGTTGATTTTGGTCGATGTGGCTGTTTTTGGTCTCTTTGTGGCCATTTTGCATCTCTTTGTGATCATTTTATGTCTTTCTGGTTTTGTTTAAGCAACTTTGACATTTAACATTATGGGATGTATCATTATTTCAACAGTTGATAAACTGAAGTTATTGTAGATTTTTAAAAAAAAGTCGCCACACCGACAGAGAAAGGGGAAAGTTATGAAATGTTTGTTGGCAACAATGGAAGGCTTAACGTCTAGATCCGGTGACTCAGACTAGCTAAAGGGTAACTTAACACCCCACCCAGTGATTTACTTTTATTCCATCATTTTTGATTCCAAAATACATCAAACTCCTCAATTTTGGGATCAGAGGACAGATAAAATGATAAATAAAGTCTCCAGTGAAGCCTCTTAAAGTCTTAACGAGCTGTAGATTGTGAAAGTTCAGACGTTTGGTTTCAGCCACAGATGGAAAGAAGGGATTTTACTCTACGTACTTTCCAAAGACGGGGTCCAGCGTACAGGGGATGTAGTTTTCATGGTCACTGATGGTCTTTTTCCCCAAACTGATCTTCACATAGGGGTCACACTGAAAACAGAAAGCAGGACAGAAGGTTTGCATTACCTCTTGGTTCCACATCCATTTATCCATTCAGATATTCCACATATTGATCAGATGATCCAGCCCGTTTATCCTCCTACCTTCCCATTGGTGTCTTTGGGCTGCAGTCCGTGAGCCTGGATGATGTAGACTCGGACCAAACAGTCCTCGATGCCGTTTGGAGGAAGTTTCCTGAACTGTCTGGGTGGAGTAGGGGCAGAGGGGTCGTCTGGCAGGGGGTAGATCTTAAACATACCCTGGTTAGTGGGGCAGAAACAAGACAAGAGTTAGAGACCTTTGAAGTACATAGAGGTGAGTTTAGATTTAGCACTGATGAAGTGTTGAGGCTCAGAACTGTCCAGCAGATAGAACCATGACATTTAGGAGGAAAAACACATGTGAGATCTGGTAAAACCCGACACCAGATCAGTTTAAATCCATCCAGGTGTAACAATCTAAAGAATAAATCAGATTTTTGTTCAACAACTTGTTCAGTATAATTTGGTAACCGAACCTACATCAGAGAAAAGTTTTTCTAAGATGATCCTGGTATGTTCTGTGTGTAAAAATGCTCCTTTCATCATCTAGAACTTGTTCTGACCAACCACCTATCACACATGCTGATATGACCCTTAAAGTTGACCCAGAATGCACTTTTTAAAGGTTTCTCTGGTGGATTATCAGAAAACAGAAACACATCCAGGGAACCAATGATTGTTTCTAGAACTCTGTCATTAAACTGCTACAGTTTTACTGTTCAAACCAACATACATCCCATAATACTGATGCTCAGAGTTGGTTATGGAGAAAAAGAACAAAAAACTGTTTTAGTCTTTAGATTGTGACACCTGCAGTGGATGTAAAATTGTTTTAATCTCCTCCTGGGGGTGTTTCCAGGACAGATGAGATATGTAAAGAAATGCCTGAGATCCTCTAAAGGAAGGTCGACTTCTGAGCCACCTCAACTGGATCCTTTCAACACTCCAAGATCCTGAGATTCTTAAACTCCTTCGCTTCCTGAGATGATATTACTTATTTTGCCGCTTTCCAACATGACCAACCAGGTGTTTTATGATGTGACGTACGATAAGCAAACAGAGAAACTTTGGTGTTACCTTGAACTCTCCCACCACTGAGGGATCTTCTCCTTCATCCTGAGTCTTTCCTCTGAACAGTTTGAATGTTTGGCAGAAATCAGAAAGACCTTCAAAGTCCTCTACCTTCTCCAACTCCTGGTCATAGATCTGAAGAAGACGAGAGAAGGAGTTTTATTAAGACGTAATCAGTTCGCTTAGATGTGGAGATGGGTGAGGCGAGGTGGATTCATGGTGGAAAGAAAAGGAGAATCTGAAAGAAGAACAATCATAAGAGACGACGAGGACAGAGAGAGAGTTCAAAAAGAGAAGAAATGTAGGACAAGAAAAGGAAAAACGAACAAATAAAAATGTTGGACAAACAGAAAAAGAAGATGAATACAGAAAGACGAGGAAAGGGCAACAAAAGAAGGTGAAAATTCAATGAAGAGAAATAAATAATACAAAAATAACAAACAGAAATGAGGAAAATAGAGACACTACACTGTGTAAAACCAACAAAAAATTAATTAAAAAAACAGTGAAAATCTGGTCATAAGGAGCCAGTGAAGAAATGCTCAAAAACTGTTTAAAAAAAAAATAATGCTAATAAAAAATAATAATAATAGGTGATGTTTTTGTTCAAGAATTGTTTAAAAAATATTCTTATTATTGTCAGAATAATTAAAGATATTGCTATATAATTAATAATAATAATAATAATAATTAAATAAATATATTTTTTTTAAACACTAGAATTTTTTAGGGGACTTTTTTTACAATCTTTTCCTTTTTTTAAAAAAAAAAGTCAACATGTTAACTAAGATTTTGTTTCTGCAATTTTATTGGATATTGGCTGTAATTTAACAAAACAGAAAAAATGTAAAATTTACTGTATATTAAAAATAAATAAAAACAGAAAGAAAACAGAAGAGGTAGCAATTCTAAAACCAAGACAAGATGATAAAGAAAGGAGAGATAAATTATGTTTTTTAAATCAACAGCATATTGACACAGTGACATTTATAGTCTTCATCTGGTTCCAGCAGAACACAAACACATGACTTTAGATGGCATCATTGATGGGTTTTATCCAGAATAACTGTAACAGTGGAGCCTCCTCCACAGCCTGACACAGAGCTAGTGAAGTTCTTCTGTGGTTGAATACATACATGTCTGGGCAGGGACGCTCGAGTGTCGACAGCACAAAAAGATTCATCTGTTTTCATTAGTGCTGTTTGTTAGCATCAGTCGCACACCCATGTATGAACACCAGCCTAACATCTGCAGGCACTAACAAAGGAGTGAACAAGAAGGTCACTGGTTCACTTGTTTGTTCTTTGGGATCAAACACTGAGTTCTGCAAAATATTTAGTCCGAATTTTGAGACTTTCATCTGTTGTCGGCGGAGCTGGGACTTTTTGTATTCTCAGTCACAAAAAAATACCTGTGAAGCCATTTAAAGGGTTCAGTATCTCCAGAAATAAAACTCCCACAGCCGTGAAATGTGGTGAAGACAGACAGAATAGTCTGAAGCAGATCAGAATGATTGAATGGATCCAGCAGAGGAGAAATGTCCAGTTATTGGTCTTTGAAAATGGTCTTTCAAACTTTGGTGGTACAGTGTCTCCATAAAGTTCCTGTAAGTGTATATCTATGGATGGATCCATATTTCTATTAAAATCCAGTCTTTGGTCCACATTTCACCAACTGTTGAGGCTCTAACATCAGTAGAATCTGATGTGAGACAAGTATGGCAAGTCAAGATTGCAGTTTATAGATTTTTTTGACCTGAAATCTTCCAAAAGTGACTTGAAATTGTCCAAAATGAGAACAATTAAGGATTATCGACTCTTGAAAACGGAAAAGAAGAACAAAAGTGGTGGTACTGGGGACCCAGAAAAAGAATTTCTGCTGTGCTATGAATCAGCCATAATCATGTTTTTAAGTCTAGTCAAGTTTCTGGGAATTACAGTCGTAATAGTTCGATGGTGATGACTTTTAAATCCTCTGTCCTCCATCAGTCTCTGCTCTGAACTGGTATCAGTCAAGAAGCCAAAGCAAACACACTCATTTAGAACAGTATTCTTCATTTTATGGCCTTAATTCTCATAATAGGTGCAGCAACAGTCTCATTATTGGACGACATGTTTTTGCAGCGCTGTCATTTCTCATATGAAGGACATCGATTGTTACACGTGTGGTTTGTGTAAGTTATTGCAGAGATGCTGGTTGTGTAAATTAAACAGAGTTGAAAGTGGGAGGAGAAGGTTTGTGAAAGCAGCGAGATGAATTCCTTCTACTGCAGCTCCTTTGTTATTAGCAGGGCTTTGTTAGGAAAGAGACACAAGGAGGAAAAGAGTGATGAAGGGTCTTTGGTGGACGATCTGGGTGGAGACGGGACAGACAGGGAATGATGTAAACCAAAGAAAGGTCTGGAAACAACAGTTTATTTCAACACTTTAACACCAAACCCAGCAGCAAGGGACAGGGAAGACCAAGACAGAGGGGAGACGAAAACAGAGAGGAGACGAAGACAGAGGGGAGACGAAGACAGAGGGTAGACGAAGACAGAGGGGAGACGAAGACAGGGGAGACGAAGACAGAGAGGAGACGAAGACAGAGGGGAGACGAAAACAGAGAGGAGACGAAGACAGAGGGGAGACGAAGACAGAGGGGAGACGAAGACAGAGGGGAGACGAAGACAGAGGGGAGACGAAGACAGAGAAGAGACAAAGACAGAGGGGAGACGAAGACAGAGAGGAGACGAAGACAGAGGGAGACGAAGACAGAGAAGAGACGAAGACAGAGGGGAGACGAAGACAGAGAAGAGACGAAGACAGAGGGGAGACGAAGACAGAGGGGAGACGAAGACAGAGAGGAGACGAAGACAGAGGGAGACGAAGACAGAGGGAGACGAAGACAGAGAAGAGACGAAGACAGAGAGGAGACGAAGACAGAGGGGAGACGAAGACAGAGGGGAGACAAAGACAGAGGGGAGACGAAGACAGAGGGGAGACGAAAACAGAGGGGAGACGAAGACAGAGAAGAGACGAAGACAGAGGGGAGACGAAGACAGGGGAGACGAAGACAGAGAGGAGACGAAGACAGAGAGGAGACGAAGACAGAGGGGAGACGAAGACAGGGGAGACGAAGACAGAGGGGAGACGAAGACAGAGGGGAGACGAAGACAGAGAAGAGACGAAGACAGAGAAGAGACGAAGACAGAGGGGAGACGAAGACAGAGAGGAGACGAAGACAGAGGGAGACGAAGACAGAGGGGAGACGAAGACAGAGAGGAGACGAAGACAGAGAGGAGACGAAGACAGAGGGGAGACGAAGACAGAGAGGAGACGAAGACAGAGGGGAGACGAAGACAGAGAGAGACGAAGACAGAGGGAGACGAAGACAGAGAAGAGACGAAGACAGAGAGGAGACGAAGACAGAGAGGAGACGAAGACAGAGGGGAGACGAAGACAGAGGGGAGACGAAGACAGAGAGGAGACGAAGACAGAGGGAGACGAAGACAGAGGGGAGACGAAGACAGAGGGGAGACGAAGACAGAGAAGAGACGAAGACAGAGGGAGACGAAGACAGAGAGGAGACGAAGACAGAGGGAGACGAAGACAGAGGGGAGACGAAGACAGAGGGGAGACGAAGACAGAGAAGAGACGAAGACAGAGGGGAGACGAAGACAGAGAGGAGACGAAGACAGAGAGGAGACGAAGACAGAGGGGAGACGAAGACAGAGAGGAGACGAAGACAGAGGGAGACGAAGACAGAGGGGAGACGAAGACAGAGGGGAGACGAAGACAGAGGGGAGACGAAGACAGAGGGAGACGAAGACAGAGGGGAGACGAAGACAGAGGGGAGACGAAGACAGAGGGGAGACGAAGACAGAGAGGAGACGAAGACAGAGGGGAGACGAAGACAGAGAGGAGACGAAGACAGAGGGGAGACGAAGACAGAGGGGAGACGAAGACAGAGGGGAGACGAAGACAGAGGGAGACGAAGACAGAGGGGAGACGAAGACAGAGGGGAGACGAAGACAGAGAGGAGACGAAGACAGAGGGGAGACGAAGACAGAGGGGAGACGAAGACAGAGAGGAGACGAAGACAGAGGGAGACGAAGACAGAGGGGAGACGAAGACAGAGGGGAGACGAAGACAGAGGGGAGACGAAGACAGAGAGGAGACGAAGACAGAGGGGAGACGAAGACAGAGAGGAGACAAAATCAGAGGGAAACGTAGACAGAGGGCAGAGGAAGACAGAGGGAGATGAAGACAGACATGATGTGACATGCTTTGATGTGACATGATGTAACGTAGTATGACACAGCATGAGGTGACTTTCTGTTGTGTGGCATGGTGTGACACGTCTCTACTTGTGACATGATGTAACATATGTTTTTTTTCTGATTTGACACATGCAGACATTATTTAACTGGATGTAGCACAACGTTACATTTTAGATGAGTCTTTTAGTGACAACAGGAGGATTAACTTGTCTTGTCCTGTCAGACAACAACTCTGTCCACCAACCACCACCTCTACAGGTTGAATTTCATTTGTCTATTAAGTGCAAAACACAAAGTTTAAAAATGAAAGCACTGTGAGTTATGCACCAGAGTGTTTCTTGGCCAGTCAACCAGCAGAATCCAGGAAGTTACTGCTTCTGGCCAAGAAACAGTCCTTTGACTCCCTGATTTGATGCAAATGAAAGAAGATTCTGGAAAGACATCCAGTACAAGAGGAAGGTGGAGGACGACGAGAGGACGAGAAGTCAGAACAGGGACGTAAACAGCAACGTCTTTGTGACCGAAGCAAGAACTAACAAGTTCTACTGTGGGTGAAGACAGAAGAGAGGAAGGTAAGGAGGGTGAATCAAGGACAGAAACAGATTCTGATATTAGACAAGACATTGAAAAGGACGCAGCAAAGAAGACAGGTCAAGGTCGAGGCAGAAACCTGGAAAAAGAAAATGATATGCAGCCATGTTAGATTATTTCATGACAAGCTCATCAGTGTTTCAGAAAACTGTTTTTCCACAGATTGAATCATTTCTATCAGATGATCCTGGTATCTTCTGTGTGTAAAAATGCTCCTTTCATTGTCTAGAACTTGTTCTGACCAACCACCTATCACACATGCTGATATGAGCCTTAAAGTTTACCCAGAATGCACTTTAACATGAGTCAAATGTGACCCAACTGACTTAAAATGACCTAATTCCACGTATCCCTAAATGAACTTGTCTTCTGTCAAAACAATTAGCAGTGATGATTGAATGACTCCAGCAGAGGACATTTTTGAAAATATTGGCTCTTGAAAATGGAAACGTGTGAAAAATATTCAACTGAGGGTGGTACTGTGTACCCATAAATTTCCTGGAAATTTATATGTTTATATGGAAAGATCCATATTTCTACTAAAATACAGTCTGTGGTCCACATTTCACCAACTGTTGAGGCTCTAACATCAGTAGAACCTGATGTAATGCAAGTGTGGCAAGATGAGGTTCCAGTATTTAGATATTTTGACCAAATATTTGCCTAAAATTAGTAAAAAATTGCCCAAAATTATGTAAAAAGTGTCTAAAATTTCTTGAAACTCATCCAAAATCAGGAAAGAATTGCCCAAAATGACAACAATGACTAATTATTTGATATTAAAAATGGAAAAAAAAGTGCAAAACTTTCAACTGAGGGTGGTATTGTGTCTCCAGAAAGTTTCTGTAAGTGTAAATCTATGGATGGATCCATATTTCCAACTAAAAATCCAGTCTTTGGTCCACATTTCACCAACCTCTGAGGCTCTAACATCAGTAGAATTTGGAAAGTTTGACAAGACAAGTTCCCAGTTTGTAGATGTTTTGACTGAGTGTTGTTGTGGATTCATTGCAGGAAACAAAAACTGTGTAAACTTACAGGAACCTTCTGTGGCCACAATACCACAAATCTTGCACTATTTTCTGTTTTCAAGGACCAATAATTAAAATTGTGTCCTCTGGTGGATCCATTCAATCACTGTGATCTGCTGGAAACTATTCTGTCTGTGTCCTCATCAAATGTAATTGCTGTGGGAGTTACATTTCTGGAGATATTGAACCCTTCACAGGATGTTTTGACATAAAACTCTAAAAATTCTGCCAAAATATTAACCAGAACTTAGTTTTGGCTCACAAATACCAAATCAGCAAACTCTCAGCACCACTGCTGTCTGAGATGTCTGAGCCAGATTGTCACCAAAAGGAACTGAGTTGGCTGAATTTACAGACACACTGCTGAACTTTGTTCTGACATTTCCCATCGGCCAAGCTGGTTCTGATATATTTAGTCATTTCTGGCGCCAGACAACGGTGCTGAATCGGTGATGCAACCGAAAAGTCTGTGCAGCAGCGAGCGGAGGATGGAAACACAAACAGAAAGGTGAGAAAAAGGAGGCGACAACAGAACTGAGAGGGAAGGTGAGAATATTAAGAGAAGCGAGTTTTCCTCGGGTCAAGGCGAGGCTGGAAACTGTGCTGACAGTAGCAGCTCAGAAACCAGAGGAGGCAGGAGGGTAAGGAGAGAAGAGGTGGAAGCTCGGGTTGAGAGGAAGGTAAAGGAGGCTGGAAAGGTTGGAAACAGTGGCTCATTTCCCTGCGACAGTAGCAGATCTGAGCAAAGAGCTTGTCAGAGGAGTGAAGGGAACGGCAGAGGAGGGAATAAATAAAAAGGAGGCGCTGGCAGCGGGTCACTGGAGGCGGAGGACGGAGGGCAGGCTGGAAAGCAGCGGCTCATTGGTCATCTCACTAGTTTCCATCCAACTGTCAAGTGAATTTCGAGCAAAGTTTTGAAATGTCGCAAAACCTCAAAGGCGAATTAGATGTGTTTCCATCGGCTGGGGTGAAAGCGTTTAATAGGCTTCCTGAATGAAAAATACACCCACCAGAAAAATGGAAAGAGTCTTTCAAGGGTCAACGGCTGTTGGGAAAGCTCTTATTGTTCTCTACTGTGCCATTGAGTTTTACGTCTATAACAGGACAGAGAAACGTACTTTTACACTGGAGCATGTTCTCTTTGTGGTACCGTTCTGCTAGTTTGAAGGATTTTCCACAAGTTTGATCTATAATTTGGATAATTTTGTGCACCAATGCTTCCAAAATGTGAACAAGCACACTTTGTCTCTAATTAAGTCATCAAAATGTGACTTTCAAGCGCTTGTTTGAATTTGTCTTCTACAGAAAACTACTATTGCAGCTGCTAAATGGACCAGAGGACATTAAAGACATGGAGAGGACAGAGTTAAAGCTGTCGCTGATGTGAAATGGCTTTCAAGGGAGAGGTTAGAGGTCTAAATTAAGAGCAATAAAGAAAGGCCACATTCTGACATGATTAGTCATTTGTTTGGGCATTGGATGAGGAGACTGACGTGTGCTTCGAGTCCCGGTGGAAGGAAAGGTCGGCGTTTGGGCCGAGAGAACGGGGATAAGGGTTGGAGAGAGCGTGGGCGACGGCGGGAGCTCTGAGGCCACTGTAATGAGATTACACGACGTCGACAACGGCCGACGCGATCCGACTCGCCAACGTCGGCCTTTTCCCCGAATCCGTCCCACTGTGGCGATCCCGAAGCGAATTCACCACGATGAGTCACCGGAGAAGTTCGTAAACCGGACGGAGCGTAATGGCGCCGAGCTGCGAGGACGGGACAGACTGACAGAGGGAACTGGCAGGACGGCAAAAATGTGATTTAAATGGTGAAGTTTGGGGCAACGAGCAAAACATTTTCAGAAAACCAAACAAAGAGCTGCACTGTCTGCATCTTCCTCGTCTTTCCTTCTAACTGTCAATCTTTATTTCTTCTTTCTTCTTCTTTTGTATTTCTTTTCTTCTTTACTCTTACCTTTTTACCATCTTTGATTGTCTTTTATTCATAAACATCACCTGAACAGTTGGTCCATTCCTGTTTTCTCTTATTTTACATCAACATTAACCCGTTTCCTAACGGCAGTATCGTGTGACATGAAATGTGACTAAAAACAGTAAAAAGGCTGAATTTAAACCACAGCAACTCCACATGATGAGGTATTTTCATGCTATAAATTTTACGCATCACATAAATAATGAGTGTAAAACCTCCCTTGTAGATCTGGCTTTTAGATTGTAGTGATACCAGAAAAGTTCCCGCTCTGATGTGGCGTTAATGCTGCTTTCAGATTGAATTCCCCGTGTCCATTTCCCCAGCTCAAGCCAACTTTAATATCAAGTCTGACTGTATGAAGGTAAAATCTGAATAATAGATGTGTCGTCTTGAATTCTCTGAACCCCAAAACCTACCAGTGTCAAATATGAAATGACGACTATGATTTGTCTATTTGACTCAAAATGTGGCCAACACGAATCAAAACTGTCTAAAAAAACGTTAAACACATCCTAAGTGACTTGAAATTTGTCCAAATATGAATTAAAAATCCACCTGACTCAAAATTTGTCCAACACATTATCAAAAATTCTCCAAAGAGACTTTAAAGATGTCCAAAATGACTTAAAACTCATTAGGAAAATACTGGTGAAAATGTAAACAAAGCCGTCTTTCAGCGCTGCGTGATGACGTATTCCTCTGCTCCGGTCACCAACTACTTTCACTGAACCAGTTCCAATGTAAAGACGAAACGTTGTATGTTAAAGTGAGGACCGGCCCGTAAGCAGTAACGACGTAACGTCGTAAGTCCAGGACATCATCAACCGAAGACTTCCTGTAGTCTGCACAGTGGGGTGTTTTGTAGCTCCTTATTTTAAAAACAGAACATTCCTACGAGAAGAAACTCTATTTGCTACGTCTGCAGAGATTCCAGGTCAAAAGACAACTGGGAGTCACAGATCTACAGATCTCAAGCCATTATACTTCAGAATAGGGCCCACTCAATGTAAAATTTGCTTCTAAATTCTGAAAAAGTAAAGTATTATGGCAGTGCAACATGTTTTCAACCTGTGAAGCTGTTTAGTCAGAAAATACACGGTGCTTTACCAGATTATTTCTTAATAAACACGCTTCACTTAAAACATCCCCCGCCTTATATATAGTGCCTCTAAGTGCAAGAAATAATAATATATACTGGACGATACACCTACAAAATGATACATCTTCACTACAATAAAAACAATGAGGTGAAGGTCATACACCAAAAAAGGCACATCTACATTATGCACAGGTGGTGTTGGTGCAATATGAATGAAATCCTTCAGGTAGTTTCTGACATATGCTCCAGAAACAGAATCAAAAATATTTGAAGTGCCTCACAATGACCTTGAAAATCAGGTCAAGTTCATGCACCCCGAAAGGCACATCTAAACTATATAGAGATGGCCTGGGTGCAATATGAGTGAAATCCCTCAATTAGTTTCTGAGATATGCTCCGGAAACGAAATGTGGACGGACGGACAGACGGACGTACAGATGGACGGACGGACGGACAGACGGACGGACAGACGGACGTACAGACGGACGGACGTACAGACGGACGTGCCCACGCCAATATCGCCCTCCGTGCCTACGGCCGGCGGGGGATAAAAAAGCCTCGTCAAACACGACTATTTAAGCCTTTTCTTCTGTATCGGTGTAACTAAACCCACAACAAAAACAGAGTCCTACCTTCAGAGTGTCGAAGCCTCTCTCCAGGTAGGTCCCACACTTGTTTTTCTCTCCAGTCGAAGCATAGAATTTACTCCACCAGTCCATGAAGTCTTCTCCCTGTTGATCAAATATCAGAGGTCAGAAGTTAGCGGGTTGAAAAATAGGTGCTGACTTTACCTGAAACTCTACAGTTCAGTAAAAACATGAAGATGAACGCATGTTTAGCTCTTTTGTAAGTATTTGCTTTGGATTTCCTTCTCAAGATGACTTTTAATGTCAAGCTAATTGACAAAAATGACTTCAGTTTATCGTCTCTTTCACCAAACCGTCTGTGGCCACTGATCTAACAGCATTAATGGGTCTGATTTAGCTTGACATGTGAACTCCTGCAGCGACCTCCGACCTTCCAGACACATTCAGAGTCCTGCAGCGTCGGCGGTTTGCCTTCGTGGAGCAGCGCTCTACAAAGGGGCTCACAAATAACCCGCTTTTCATGATTTTTCCAATGATCGCATACTAACGTGGAGTTAGCCAAGTCACGTCAACACAAGTAAAAATTGTCTCTGGTGGCTCCATGGCATTAAGGTCATGTATATGGGCGTTCTGAGGCAATGGAAACGGGCAACGTTGGGACGGCAGCAGGCACAAAGTGGACAAAATCAACATGGACATGAGAAGAAACATGTTAATGCTGAAAAAGCCCAAAAACGTATGTTTATGCATGAAGAAAAGAATCATTCTGCTGCTCGCTGTGCTTCGAGCTCTTTTCCATCACGGCTCTGTTGCATATTAATGTTCTGCAGGCAAAGTAATCTATTGTTTAGATTAGATTAGGAAAGATCTTTGCATGTTTCTGGTTCCTGTGAACAGTTTGTGTGGCCAAGTCCACTGACACAAAGCAGAACTCATCTAAAAGGATTAAAAACCCTCTAAAGTGGACTTTGGCTCGTCTGGGACTGGAGCTTTGACGTTTGACACACTTGGAATTGACTGGAGTGATTTATGTGAATCAGCGAGTGAAGAATTATCTTCCTTATAAGTGACAATCAAGTCTACAGTTAAGTCCAAGTCCTAAACTTTGGGTTTAGAGTGCTACTTGAATCATTATAAACATTTTAGTAAATGTACTGCCATTTAAAGAAGACAAAGACGCAGTTATGTTGTGAATTCAAAGCAGACAGAGATGCTTTTTTTCATGTCACTTAAAATGATGAGCAAAAGGATCAACGTGGCTGTTCAAGGAGGCATTCATTTCAGTCGAGCCCAAAAAAAGGTCTTCTGGACAGAGTTCTGAGGTCAGATGGAAGAAAAACTGAAGGTGAGGCCTTTAACCCCAAGAACACCAAAGCTACCATCATGCATGGAGGTGGCAGTATCATGCTGTGGGGCTTTCTAGAAGAGCTTCTGGACTGGTTTCAGACTAGATGTTGGACTAGTTTTGGACTTTCTTGGGACCGGTTTATGTTTGGTTCCAGTCTTGGTTCTCCTGGTCTTGGATGTGGTTTAAAGTTGGTTTAGGATTTATTTTACTCTGGATCTGGTCCTGGATGAGGACTGGTTTAGGGCTGTCTTGACCGGTTCCTGATTTTGTACTGGTTGTTGACTTTTTTAGGACTGATTTCAGACTGTGTTCTGACTGGTTTTGAACATTTCTTTGGACTGGTTTAGGTTTGATTTTGGTCCTTGTTTTTGACCTTTTGTGCAAAATCGAATTGATCGTTTATATAAAAAAGCTTTTAAAATTGATAACACAGATCTGAAACATCAAATGTTAATAGAAAAGTCACCAAACACTCGCTGTGTGACCTCTAAAACATCTACAAGTTCTTTCTAACAAGACAACATGGTCACAGACTTACCCAGGGCAGCATCTAGAGTCGGCGTTAACAGCAAAAGACAGAAATTAAGTTTCATCTTACTCAGTACAGACACACAAACGCTGACAGAGTGTAACCACACATTAAAATAACAGGATTAAACACTTTTTAAGGAGCTTTTCAACACATTTCTTAATACTTATTCTCATAACGCATGCAGGGTTTCCTTCCAAAATGAAACATAAACCATGAAGAGGAAAATAAAAGAAGGGAATAAATCTGTGTATTACAAAACGGCTGCTGGCATGAAAGTCCAGCAGTAAAAGTCTTACTATTACAGTTATGAGTCATCCTGAGGCCGGCGCTCACAATGTCGTTCTGTTTTTGGAGGTTAAACTATATTTCTTTGTTTTTCACATGTTGACCGATGGCTTTCTGAGGTTTGGAGTCGAGTCATTTTGATTTATACGATGTGATTCTTGGGGCGATGTATGACATCTCTGTATGAAATCCTGCTACGTGTTTTTATCAAGACGTCCATTTTCTCAAGTGTGAAGCGGCCTCATCCATCACATTCACTAAAAGTCTGCTCGCATTG
This sequence comes from Acanthochromis polyacanthus, assembly GCF_021347895.1. Classification (NCBI taxonomy): domain Eukaryota; kingdom Metazoa; phylum Chordata; class Actinopteri; family Pomacentridae; genus Acanthochromis; species Acanthochromis polyacanthus. Next base: position 1,374,346 of record NC_067135.1, on the reverse strand, counting down.
GCAACGGCGGGCGCACAGCTATTCAAAAGCTCATTTTTGATTATTTTCTCACAGAAGTAAAGCCTGTGTGTGTGCAGCCCGCTGGCTCTGACGCAACCAGGAAATAACGACCACAAAAATGGAGAATACCGAGGGGACAGATCAAGCTACCAGCCTGTCCCTTCACACAAACAGATCTGAGCGAGCCGACCCGCCCTGCAACCTTCAACCCTCCCAGGAACACTCGGCTTTAAACACGCTGCTGACGCATTCACCGCTTTTTCCTTTGTGTGCGTCTCTGCGAGCACGAAGGCATAAATGTAGAACAAAAGTGCTCTTATGGCAGCCGCTTGGTGTGGGATCCCCTTTCTCCTGCTTCCCACACGCTTACAAACACACAGCGGGGAGGGGCAGGAGGAAAACCGTGGAATTCCTCAATTTTCCAAAGCGGCAGCAGCACTGTAGAAAATGCACATTTTCCTTAACGCTGGTTACTGAAATTATTTACTGTGATTTTTACAGATTTTCTCTGAAGAAAACAGTCTTAGTTTACATGTTTACTGTTAAAAAAACTGTAAAAAAATGTCTGCATCAAAAATCTAAATGTTTTTTCTTTTACAGCGTTGGACCATAAAATTAGACTGTTTTACTTGATTTTACTGATATTTATCATTATTTTAAGAGGAACAGTGCATATTAAGGACTGAAAAATGGTAAACATCCTTTCCTTCTAACACTGATTTTCTGTTTTGTCAAAATACAGATATTTACAGTTTGTACCATTTTGTACCATTAAAAAATGGTATAAAAATGCTTTGAACCATTTTTGATGCCACAAAATGCTAAACAAAGTCAAACATTTTTGCACCATTTTGTAAATCCTTAATATATAAAACCTTTCTTTTAAAATATGACAAACATCTATAAGCTAACTCCATTTTTAGTGACTTTAAATACAAAAACTGCAATGTTCAGGTGAAAAGTTGCAAAAGAACAAATTAATGCTGTTAAAGTACAGATTTTTGATATATTGACCGTTTTGCCCAGTTTTTTCTTTCCAGTCCACATGTTTTTACTGTTGTTTTACCCCCCCCCCCCCCCCCCCCTTATAGATTACCCAGTATCCAGTAGAATGCCAAAAAAAGCATTAATGTATTCACTGACCCTAAAAAACAGGTCAAAACTGTACATACATGTAAAAATGTCAGTTTTCACTAATAATTTGTCCTTCTATAATGTTTCACTGTAAAACTGTTGTTTTACATCAGCAGAAACATCAATATTTTACAGAAAACGGTTTTTTCCCCCCGTTTTTGAATGTTCCAGTGTTCCATCCAGGTTTCTATCGTATTTTTTCTGGACTCCGTGCTGCCAGATTTTCACGGTGTGTGTTTTTACAGTGCAGGTTTGGAACCAGGCAGCACAACACACACACATGCAGTGTGAAGTGTCTGCAGTGTGTTAATGTGGCCTCGGTGTGCCGCCGCTGCCAAACGCTGATGACAGGGGCGCCAGGAATGGTGTGTGTGTGCCCACTGCTGTGTGTCAGGGTGTGCTCGCTCCATCCACCACTCCTGGTTCAGACAGATGAGGGCTCACAGAGATGGACACACACAGCCGGCAGTGGTCTGCTCAGGGTGTCAGTGTGGTTAGCAGCCTATCATTACACCCTGCAGGGAACGCCAGCTAACCAAACCAGACTGGCACTGCCAAGAGCTCTGTGAGATTTACATAAGAGCCCCGAGCTGCAAGTAAAAGCTTTAGAGGGAAACCCCCGTCCACAGCGGGTCAGAGGTCCGAGACGTGGAGTTAAAGAAGCTGTTCCAACCTCCACCTCAGAGCCAAAACACTCAGACTGCACTGACGTCACGGCTCAGACTGTAAGGGCCTCAAATTATGGATGTCCTGAAGCAGGAGCACAGCCAATCACAGCATTTTATAAGTGATTAGTATCAGAACAAGGCCAGCTCTGATCTGTGGTTTGCATCAGATTCCACAAAGGAGTCAGAAAGAGAGAGGACAAGTTGAGGTGTGACGCTTTAAATTAAACTGAGGAGCTCTGGTTGGAGGTCATTAATGACGTCTTTGTCATGGTGCCTGTTGCTGCTAAACCCCCACAATGCTCTCTGCTTTAACGTGAACTGTAGTCTGAGTGACGCCTCCTCTGGTCTCTACAGGATTGAACAGGAAGAGGCTCCACCTGCTGGAACAACCAGGAACTACAGCTGCTCTATGATACATTTACTGACATCATGTAGAAAATAAATGGTTTTCTCCGTCTTTTAGAGCTTGTGGAGCTAAAGTACATCCTACTCTCTAACACTACATTTCAGACAGTGTTCTACTGGAGCTTTAACTCTGATCTGATCACAACCTCAATACTAAATCTGGCCTCTCTCCGGTTCTATAACCAACTTCAAGCATCAGTATTATGGGATATATAATATTTTCAACAGCAAAACTGCAGCAGATTGTGTTTTTCAGCCTTGAAAACTTCGTGTGACTGTATGGACCCACCTAATACATAGAGGTGGTCCAATAATACTATAATACAAACTTGGTTATGGAGAAAATGAACAAACACAGATTTGTTCTTTATATTGTGACACCTGGATGGATTTAAACGGATCTGGTGTCAGTTTTTACCAGAACTCAGATGTTTCTCCTCCTAAATGTCATGGTTCTATCTGCTGGACTGATGAAGTTCTGAGGCTCAGAAATGATGGAAAAAGTCCATTAAAAAGTGATAAATGTGGACCCACCTCTGTGGACTTCAAGGACCTGGAACTCTGGAGATATTCATAGTACGAAGGTAAAAGTTTGCTTCATTAAATAAAGTTTTTGTGGATAAAGAATCAGCTGATTCTGAGGAAAGCTCTGACTGACCATTGATGGATTGTCCCATGTTCGCTGTGTAGGGCAGCACATAATGGCTCACTGCTGAACAGAGGACCAAAAAGCCAAACCATGAGGAGCCTCCGTAACATTGTCAGTGCAGCTGGAACTAAAACTTGCAGGCTGTTATTCTCCACAATGAATTGTGGGATACTGATGGATGCACATGATGCAGAATATCCTCTGAGTTTGGGCCAGAAAGGCTTTTTCTCTCGACCACAGCGTTCAGGCTTTGTCAACCCGTCATAATGTGTTCGTTAAAGAGCACAGCACCTGAATGGAGAACGTTTCTTCCTCAGCAGGCGGGTTTGGTGCTTTGAGGAGAATTTCCTGAACCCTCCACTGATTTTCTCTGACCCCATTCTGTATCTCCAAAGCCGGTCGACATGAAGAATGTGGAGCAGAGCTGTTTGTGTGCGTTTGTCATTCGCTCCACTGCGGTTTCAAGGCAGAACACCAAACCTCAAGTAAGAATCTGTGGCATTTTCACATAAATAAATGTCTTCTTTGCTATCACTGATTGACGTTACGCAGCTCTGACTCAACCTATAGCCAGTCTGAGAGCTTTTCCATGTGCTGCCCCACGGCCCCGCTGCCTGCTCTCACTTTTCTCTGAAATGACTGTGATGGACGGGGAATGATGTGTGCCAGACTTCTGATGAGTTGGGAATAATGTAGAAAAGAAGAAGGTAGTTAGCGGTGATTTGATCCTTCAAGGATTTAAAGATCCACCGAGCAGCTTCTGCAGATCTCTTTGGGGTTTTTTGTTCCAAATTCTACTGGCATATAGAATCTCTCCTCCTGTTGTTGAAGCAATAAAAGTTCTGTATGTCAACACTTCTGCTGCAGTCTAGACTCCTGATCTGTTCTCCACAGTCCTCCAAGGAGAGCCTCTATCACCTTTCCTCTTCATCATCTGCTTAGACCCTAAAGCATTGTCAGAGCAGAAGACACCGTGAAGAAGTCCTCTCAGAACTTTTAGATGACATTTCCCTCCTGGAAAACGCTCTCAGTGAAGCAGAAGACCTTCTGCATTGGGTGGAGTGAGAAACAAGACAGACAGATCCATCTGATGCAACTGACTGACTGTTTTGTTTTTAATTTTGGACATAATTTGCAAGTTAAAAGACATTTAAAGATTAAAATCAACTTAAATCTCACTTAAATAGGATTGTAAATGTTATTATTGTGTTTGTAATTTTACAAGAACCACAGAGAGGCAAAAAATCCTAAATAGATGCAAAATAACCACAAAAAGACACAAAACAACCACGAATGGTCCCAAAGAGACACAAAGCCACTATTTTTATCTATAACTCTGTGTTTTATTTTCCATTATATGCTGGGTAAAATCTTCATCTGAACAGTCTGTAAAACTGCCAGATAAAAGTAGTGGAGTAGAAAACCCCGCTATCTCTGTAACATGTTGGAGGACATGTAGACGCAGAAAACGCTCCGGTGTCTTCCACAAGTGCTCCGATACATTTGGATGACATTATTTTGGGCAGCAAATATGTGCAGCGCTCAGATTCTGGAGGTGAACAGCAGCTTACATCAGACTGCGGCTGAAATTAGCAGGACAAGAAAAACAATAATGATTTAGTGAGCTATTTTGACATCTTGTTTCTGGTCACAGTGTCATTACAGGACCATAAATGTGTGTTTCATAAACCCCACAAAATGCCACAAAGTCGCCTGGCATGAAGCCATTTCAGTGAGTTTCTCTTCTTCTAAAGCAGCCGGGAAAGATTTATGGACGCTGAGGCAAACTGAAGCATTTTAGAGCAGGAAAACTGACTGTTTTTGGCAAGAAGATGGATCATGAGGGTTAACGGTGAATAAGAAACGCAATGAAATCTATAAAATCTATAAAACACGTCACCATGAGACACAAAAAATAGATTATACACAATGACGCTACTGACAGCACATTTTCTGAAACTTCTCCAGCTCTGAGACTAAATCTGACTGAAGCACAATGGAAGCCGCCAACACAAACTGACAAAGAACGACCATAAATAGACAAAAAACGACCATAGACAAAAGAACGACCACAAATAGACAAAAAACGACCATAGACAAAAGAACGACCATAAATAGACAAAGAACAACCATAAATAGACAAAGAACGACCACAAATAGACAAAGAACGACCACAAATAGACAAAGAACGACCATAAATAGACAAAAAACGACCATAGACAAAAGAACGACCACAAATAGACAAAGAACGACCATAAATAGACAAAGAACGACCATAGACAAAAGAACGACCATAAATAGACAAAAAACGACCGTAGACAAAAGAACGACCATAAATAGACAAAGAACGACCACAAATAGACAAAAAACGACCATAGACAAAGAACGACCATAAATAGACAAAAGAACGACCATAAATAGACAAAGAACGACCATAGACAAAAGAACGACCATAAATAGACAAAGAACGACCATAGACAAAAGAACGACCATAAATAGACAAAAAACGACCATAGACAAAAGAACGACCATAAATAGACAAAGAACGACCATAAATAGACAAAAACGACCATAGACAAAAGAACGACCATAAATAGACAAAGAACGACCATAAATAGACAAAAGAACGACCTTAAATAGACAAAGAACGACCATAGACAAAGAACGACCATAAATAGACAAAAGAACGACCATAAATAGACAAAGAACGACCATAAATAGACAAAAAACGACCATAGACAAAAGAACGACCATAAATAGACAAAGAACGACCATAAATAGACAAAAAACGACCATAGACAAAAGAACGACCTTAAATAGACAAAGAACGACCATAGACAAAAGAACGACCATAAATAGACAAAAGAACGACCACAAATAGACAAAAAACGACCATAGACAAAAGAACGACCATAAATAGACAAAGAACGACCATAAATAGACAAAAAACGACCATAGACAAAAGAACGACCATAAATAGACAAAGAACAACCATAAATAGACAAAAGAACGACCTTAAATAGACAAAGAACAACCACAAATAGACAAAGAACGACCATAAATAGACAAAGAACGACCATAAATAGACAAAGAACAACCATAAATAGACAAAGAACAACCATAAATAGACAAAAGAACGACCTTAAATAGACAAAGAACAACCATAAATAGACAAAGAACAACCATAAATAGACAAAGAACGACCATAAATAGACAAAAGAACGACCTTAAATAGACAAAGAACGACCATAGACAAAAGAACGACCATAAATAGACAAAAAACGACCGTAGACAAAAGAACGACCATAAATAGACAAAGAACGACCACAAATAGACAAAAAACGACCATAGACAAAAGAACGACCATAAATAGACAAAAGAACGACCATAAATAGACAAAGAACGACCTTAAATAGACAAAAAAACTACCACAAAGTAACAAAAGAACAACAAAGAACACAAAACTACCATAGAGACCCATGAAAAGATCACAAATAGAAATTACAGAACCACAAGGAGACAGAAGTACGACAAAGACACGCAAAAAACCACAAAACTACCACAAAGACCAATGAAACGACCACAAAGAGACTAACAACCTACAAAGAGACAACAGAGCCACAAACAGACAACAGTACCACAAAGAGATGCAAAACAACCACAAAAAGACAAAATAACCACAAACCTACAGAAAATGACCATACAGGGACGGGAAAAGACCACAAACAGACACAACACTACCACAAAGTAACATGAGAACCACAAAAAGACACAAAACCAGCACAAAGATGCAAAATCACCGCAGAGACATGCAAAAACAAAACACAATAAAGACATGAAATGATCACAAAAAGACATAAAACACCCAAAAAAGAAAAAAGAACCACAAAGAGACACAACAGAATAGCTAAGAGACACACAACCACAAAGACATGCAAAACAACCAGACAAAAAGAGACAGAAGAACCACAAAGAGACCTACAGTCACAAAAAGAAAATCAAAACGACCCCAATGAGACACAAAAGAACCACAATGAGATGCAAAATGACCACAAAGACATAGCCTAGCCGCGCTACACAACCCACGGCAACGAATTTAATTCTCTGCCAGGGAGGGTCTAGTTACCCTCCATAAGGCTCGAGGCTGGATTCTCCTAAAACTGGCCGGACCAATCACCATGAAGTGTAGAGTCAGAAGGCGGGCGTAACGAAGTGACAACAGAGGCGTGACAATTCTGACAGAAACAACCGGAAACAATAAACAGTTATCTTTCGACTCGGCTTTGGCCACAGCCCTTAAAGATTTGAAGCTAAAATTCAACTTGAAAGATAAACAAAGGACGGCACTGAAGTGTTTCATTGAGAAGAAAGACGTATTTGGACTTATGCCGACGGGATATGGCAAATCCTTAATATACCAGTTGGCTCCGCTGGTTGGGAAGCTAATGGGACTTAGCCACAATCCGCCGGTGCTCTCGGAACTACGTCAGCCTATTCGTTGCGCTGATTGGTTGTATACCTACCCAATTGCTGCAGAGGGATTTGATAGACAACCTTTTAGCCCGCCTCCCTCCCTGTCAAGCTTCCCTAGACCCTTGTGCCGTCAGAAACATGGGTGTAGCGTGGCTAGGCTAATAAAGACAAACAAAATGACCAAAACTACTTTTTGACTACAGACTGGAGTAGTGTTCATGAGGATTAACGGTAAACAAGAGGCGCAGTGCGATCGATGAAATCTACAACAGACGTCACCATGAGACACAAACGCTGCATGAAGCACCAGCAGAGGTGGGTTTGATCCACCATAAATACTGTCATCAGCAGGGACTGGGCCGATGGGACGAGACACCCCATGTTCGTTTTGCATCTGAGCGACGTCAGATCTCACATCTCTCTAACGGGGATCGGAGGAACCATGACGCTACTGACAGCACGTCTCCTTAAACTTTTCCAGCTCTGAAACTGAATCTGCAGGGCGAGCAGTAATCTGGTAATCATCAGACATACGCCCATGACCCGCTTTCAGAGATTAAGGAGGCAGGATTTACAGCACATGAGAGGCCAGCTTTCTTCTTCTTCTGCTGCCATCAGATATTAGCTGCTCTCTGCCTGCGCTCCGTCAGACCTTCCTGATTCCTTTCATTCTCCCTGCCGGTCCTTTAGGTTCTGCTAACAGAGCTGTGGTATGGAGGATCTGTAGCAGCTCTGTTGACTTTGGCCTCGGCCAGACAGAAAGCCGAGCCTTTAATTTGACTGGATTCAATATCTGACCCTTAATAAAACAAATATCTTTGTTTGGAGAGAAAGAAATCACCCCCAATTACTGTCGAGCAGCACTACTGGAGTTGTGTGTTTGTGTGAGCAGTCTGGACCGGGTCAGGCTACGTCTTCAGATTGACCCGGCTTAGGAAAATAAAATGGAAGAATGTAACAGGGAGCGTGCTCTCTGTTCAGATGTGGGATCAGATTTCCTCTGTAACCACACGGCTCTCTGGGAATCGCTCAGTAAAACCCTGATTCCTCCAGCTGAGACCAGGCCAGCAGAGGTTCTACTCTGGTTTTATCTCAGTCCTTCCAGGTCGACCCTCAGTTATCCATCAGAGGCCCACTTAAAATAAACTTCATCAATAAGGGCTCTAAAATTAGATTTCTGCTGCTGTCTGATAGAGAAAAGTACATCTACTGCAGTTCCTGGTGGACGCTGGCTTCCAGGTTTGTCAGGATTCTGCATCTGTTGGTGCCTTTTCCTGTTTTTTTCCTTCTGTGTTGTCTGGTCTCTCTGTCTCCCTCTGTCTGCTGCTCCCTGCCTACTCTGCACCTGGTCCCTGATTGTTGTCACCTGATGCAATCAGCTCAGATTCATTTCACCTGGTCCTCCCCTCTGTATTTAAGCCTGGCCATTTCTCTCAGTTGTGCTGGCTCATTGTCTTGGACTCGTTCTGCTTCAGTCTGTGTTCCCTCCTTACCTCTGGACTACACCTGCTTACTGGATCACTCTGCTTTTCCCCCCGTTTATGGATTACACCTTTTTGGACTTTGTAGTTTTTTGATTTGTACTTCAGTTTGTTTCCACCTTCAGTCATAGTTCCGTGGTGTGAGTACTTGTCTTCAGCCCGGTTGTTTCGTCTCTGTTTAGTTGTAGCCACATGAGTCTCGTTTTCAGTTAAGTAGTAGTTTTGTTTAAATAAACCTTTTTTTACTATAATACCTGGTTGTCTGTCTGCTGTGTCTGCGCCTGGGTTCTCCACACCCCTGACAAAGATACAGTTTGGATTTACAGTGAAGTTATATTTGACCTACAGGTTTCTTCTGACTGGAAATAAACAGAAGATAAAAAGCAGTCTATTTTGGACCACTCCTCTTTGTGTCTCTGTGATTGTTTTGTGTTTCTTTGTGGTTATTTAAAGTCTGTTTTGTGTATCTGTGTGTAGCAAGCTTGATAAGTTCTTTTGTTTTTGCCCAGCGTAGTTAAAACTGATCACTAACATCTCCAACATAATCTAACAGAATCTACTGCAGTGTCCAGCGCCACTTGTTGCCAATGTGAACAGACCTGCTGTAAGTATCAACGCTGATTCCTCCGACACCATTAGTAGATTAAATGAAGAAGTACAGCATGCAAACAGGATGGATGGTAACAAAACAATCAAGTTAACGTGTAGAGTGTAAATGGATGAAATGAGCTGAAAGATGAGTTTGTTACCTACATGAAGGCTGGAACTAGAGGCTGAAAGGTTAATGATAGCTGAAGTCTCTCCATCTGCAAACTACAAGACACACACAGGAACATACACACTTTCAGGTTAGCTGGTTAGGGTTAAACTGTCAAAAAGAAGCCATCTAATGTTAGAAACGCGCTCAAAACGCTCTTCAGTCCTCAACACAGACATCACATTACCACATATATTAGTGAGTCCATCACACTAACGTCAACATTCTGTTTTCTCCCAAACAACAGTCACTGAAAAACCCACACTGTAGAAATTGTTTGTGAGGGAAAAACTGAGTGTGCCACCCTTTGTTTGTCTGGGAGGTCCTGCTGGGTGAGGTGCAGACAGCAGAACTGGGTGAACGCTGATCGATCGAGGCAGAACCACATTAGAAAGACAAAGAGCTTAGATGAAGTCACGGAGAAGCTGAGCACACCGAGGAGCAGAAGAAGAAGAAGAAGCATGCACAAACATTTACACATCTGTGCTGCAAGAGAGTATTTCTGAAATGGAACAAAAACACTCATCTGTATGAAGATTGTTTCATTTTGAAGCACCGTTAGTAGCAACAGTCTACTGGAACCAACATACACTTCAAAGGTTTGGGCTCATCCAGAAGACAATTCCACTTTTTACATTAAACTCCCACTTTTATTCGTGTGCTGACACAACTAAACAAGGTTTTCTAATCATCAATGAGCCTTTCAGCACCATGAGCTGCTCTAAAGGAGTTAAAGTTGCTCTGTATTAGCGAAAGTTGCTCTGTATTAGCAAAAGTTGCTCTGTATTAGCGAAAGTTGCTCTACATTAGCGAAAGTTGCTCTATATTAGCAAAAGTTGCTCTGTATTAGCAAAAGTTGCTCTACATTAGCGAAAGTTGCTCTACATTAGCGAAAGTTGCTCTATATTAGCGAAAGTTACTCTGTATTATCAAAAGTTGCTCTGTATTAGCGAAAGTTACTCTGTATTAGCGAAAGTTTCTCTATATTAGCAAAAGTTGCTCTGTATTAGCAAAAGTTGCTTTATATTAGCAAAAGTTGCTCTGTATTAGCGAAAGTTTCTCTACATTAGCAAAAGTTGCTCTGTATTAGGGAAAGTTGCTCTATATTAGCGAAAGTTTCTCTGTATTAGCAAAAGTTGCTTTATATTAGCAAAAGTTGCTCTGTATTAGCGAAAGTTTCTCTACATTAGCAAAAGTTGCTCTGTATTAGGGAAAGTTGCTCTGTATTAGCGAAAGTTTCTCTATATTAGCTAAAGTTGCTTTGTATTAGCGAAAGTTGCTCTATATTAGCTAAAGTTGCTCTGTATTAGCGAAAGTTGCTCTATATTAGCGAAAGTTGCTCTGTATTAGCGAAAGTTGCTCTATATTAGCGAAAGTTGCTCTGTATTAGCAAAAGTTGCTCAAAATGAGTTAAAGTTGCTCTATGTTATTTAAAGCTGCTCTACATTTAAAGTTGAAGTGTAAATGCTGTTGACAGAAGATTAAAAACGCGACTTGTTAGTCGTATTAATACAGATTAATACGGATTAATCGTGCCAATCATCTTCAGCGCTACATGATCAGACGATCAGATGAAACAATGCTGCCTGTTGTTCGTGTTGTTGACCAAATGCTGCACTTTGGTCCCTTCAAATTACAACTTCTAAATCATCCTCTGGTTAGAATCTGCAAGCGATCCGGGTCGACAAGCGTGCAGAGATTTGATCCGTCAGCGGAGATTTATCCGTTGGTTGCGTCACCGTTATTTGCTGTTTTGATGTGAGAGCTCTTTAATTGGATGGGGGTGTAAACGTCAGGGTGTGTACACTAATTTCAACACCCCTCTTGGACTCTCACGCTCCATGGTGAACGAGCTCGTCTTAGACCTCCCGTGTCACCAGACGTTTAACGCTGAGCTCCTCAAACACAACACAATGGAGTTTTTGCAACAGAGCAAGAGAATGGAAAAGTGGTGTGTGGTTTAGGGAGTGGTCGGTGTTGTAAGGATGAGGTAACAGCAGTACATCACAGACAGTCCATGGTGTCTCTCCTCATGGTAAATACCGCATACATATGTTTTATCTTATGTTGTGACAGCCTAAAGCAAGTCAATCCTTCAATTTTAGTACAAAGATTAGTTTAAAGTTCGATACGTGACTTTCTTCTGCAGAACTTTCAGCCTTCCTGTTTAGATTGTGGTATCGTTTGCAACAGCTTTGATTCAGAGTTCACCAAACCAACAACAAACAACAGTTACTGAACATAACTCAGTCCTATGTAGGAAATAAAACAACTAAGAAGGAATGTTTCGGTTTGATGTTGAACTTGATCATTTGTTTACATCAGCTAAGACACCGGTGTCATAATGGGAGAACACAGTTTGTACCAGGTTCTAAGGATGCTAAGCTAATGCTGCTGTTTTGATCAACAAATATATGATTTAAGTTGCAAAACCAGCTCTGTTTTAGACTAAAATCACTGGGGGTGTAACGAAATGGTCAACTCAGGAAACGATACAAAATACTCACGATATGAAATAAAGACTAAGGAAAATCCCCAACAGTAGGAAGTTAAGCAAAAATCTCATTTTCTTTATTTTCTTCCTGATGCAGACATACAAAAATAATGCTGCATCACTACAAAATAAACGCTCTTTGATAAAAACTAAAGTGTAGTTTTTTCCCCCTCATTTAGACTACAGTGCAAATACAAACATAAAAGTCTATAAAAAGTGCTTTGTTGTTGTAATAATCAGGATAACTACATTCTTGAATGAAAAGGAAACCAAACATCAGTCCCAGGAGCTGCAGTCTGACCTATAAATGTCTGAACTGTGAACTAGTCGTACTCGCTGCAGCATACGGTGAACTATAGCGGCATATTCTGCACACGGTTTTTGTTTTATCGCAATCTTCTCACCGTTCTCTCATCGTTTACAGAGGAAGCCACAACCGATTTATTTGACGAAGGAGCGTCAGTTAATTCCTCAACCTCGTCTTCCTCCGTTTTAAAGCGAGTGTTTTGCTACAGTAGTCGAGGAGGGTCAAAAATCATCAATCTCAGTGGTGCACGGCGCCCCTTCGCGCTTTTATTTCGTGCGTCTTGAATTTTATTTCGTCATTTTTGTTTCACCCCTAAAAATCACTGTAATCTATCCCAGCTCTTCTTAAACACATAAACTTTGTCGGAGGTCATTAGAAGTCACACAAGTCTTTGTCATGGCGCTCCTTTGCTAGCTAAACTCCCACAAAGTGGAAAACAGAACCATTGTGATCAGCATCATTTGGATGAACACAGCAAACCTTCACTTTCATCAAAGCTCCAGAGTTAAATCCACTATTTGTTGTGGTTTTGCTGCACTTGCTTTATGAGAGATGCCTGTTACTCGACGAGGACATTACGTAAAAAATGTTCTACAGAGACGGTTCTTTAGGTCAAACAGGCACAAAGGTGCAGCCGCTGAACAGGTTCCTGCAGCAGAAAACGACCTAAAGAAAGTCCTCTGAAGAGATGGAAACATGACTGTGTGTGAAGCTGCTGTGGCGCCTGTGGGTTACAGGACAACAAATAAGGACACAGAGAAATTAAAAGAAGGAAAACACCAGAGAGGATCTCCACATGATGGAAGGATCACAGAGGAGACGAGTGGTTGATGAACCACAACAATGAAGAGAGGGCCGGAGAAGAAGAGGAGGACAACATGAGGATGTCCTTTAATGAGCTTCCACATCAAAACAACTGTCAGCTTGATAGATAGAGAAGGAAAGAAGGAATGAGAACATGAATTAAACCGGGAAAGGGAATTATAAAGAAGGATGAAGACAGAATGTGAGAACAGAGAAAAGCTGAAAGGGAATGACTGGAGAGGAAAGATGGGGGTATGATGAAAAACAACAGACAACTGAATGAAACCAGAGAACTATCAAAAACAATAAGAAATGGAAGGACAAAAGGAGGGTTAGACAGATAAAAGGATGTGAAATAGTGAAGCAAAGCAGAGTTGAAACTGAGGAAAACAGACTGAAGAGAGATGAATACAGGGAGCCAAGATGAATGGAAGTTAGGTAGCGAGAACAAACAATGGTACTGTGGTAACCAAAGAATGACTCAAAAATGTCCTAAAATGATTTAAAATTGTTCAAAGTTGCATCAAATCTGACCCAAGTTACTCAAAATGAGTCTACAATTGTTCAAAACTGTCTAAATTAACAATAATGAATAATTATTGGTCAATGAAAAACGGAAAAAAAGGCAAAATCTTCGATAAAGGTTGGCTTTGTGTCTCCATTTAGTTCCCATAAGTGTATATAAATGGATGGATCCATATTTCTACTAAAATACAGTCTTAGGTTGACATTTCACCAACTGTTGAGGCTCTAACATCAGTAGAAACTCTGGTCCAAGTATGACAAGACAAGGTTCCAGTTTTTTGCTATTTTGAGAAAATGCTGATGTGGACTTATTGGTCGGAAACAAAAACTGGGGAAGGTGGAGAAGAAAAAAGGACGATTGAAAAAGAAGGAAACTGAGGAGAATAAAAGAAGAAGTGAAGGACGTCAAAGAGAAGCAGCGGGAGTCCAGAACAGAAGTCTTGAATCATTTTTCTCAGACAGAAGAGGCTGACAGGAATCACGAGTTTGGAATTCTTTCCCCAAAACTACAGATTCTCTGTCTTTAACCGTTACTTCAGCGTTCTTAAAAGGGCCAATCTGGTGGTTTTCCATGTTGTAGCTCATTACATTCAAACCCTGAGCATTTAAACATTACTGCAGAACGTTTTCCAAGGCCTGCCATACTGTCTTCACTGATTTCTGACCAGGCTGCTGCTGGTTTTACATAATTACAGTGCAGAGTAAATACCAACTAGCAGAGACGACTCTTTAATCCTTTGTTTATGTTAGAGGAATGCTTTTCATTTGGGTAAGTATGATATTTACTTTCTTATCAAGAGTTAGATGACAAAGTAAATCCCAGTCTACATGCTCCAGAGTGTTAGAGCTGCAGATATGCCACAAACTGTTAAAAACTAAACAACGAAACCTTTTATGATGCGATTATGGCAAAGCTTTGGTTACATTTAGGCACCAAAATCTACAGGAGAGGTCATAGTTGGGTAAAAATCAGTGCTTTGGTTGTCACGGTTACTACAATAAACAACAGTCCTGTGCTTTGGCAAACCCATCCATCAACCCCAACTTCAGACCAGTCTCACACCAAATGTGTAACAGAAAGACACAAAACCACAAAAACTAGACACAAAATGACACAAACAAAAACATAAAATGACTAAAATGGGACACAAAATGATTAAAATTAGACATAAAACCACAAAAACTAGACACAAAATGACAAAAACGAGACAAAACTACAAAAACAAGACGCAAAACGACATGAAGTGGTCGTTTGCCGTCTAATGTGTTTTCTAACATTAAGTTAAGATGTGAAACAGCATTTTTTGAAGAGTCAAACTGGATTAAGATCAGGTAGAAAACTCACAACACTGAAAAACACAGGAAATGCACCAACACCATCTCTTCAGCGCAGTAACGACTTGAGTTTTTAGTGTTTTTTAAGTGATTTCGGGGACCACAGTTTGATGACGGTGCATTCCTCAGACTCCCTCCGGTCCTCATTGTGATTACACAAGGATAACTGTGGTCTGTTTAGTATTTATAGGGCTGCATTATTTATGTTTGCCCCTCAACAGAACCTCATGTGGTCTGCCAAAGCAATGAGACCAAATTATGTTGTCTCCTAATTCTATACAATCCTTCATTCACTAATATACACAGAGAAACCACTTAATAAACCACAGCAGTGTGTGTCTACGGCAGCTTGTTCTGGTGCTTTTACACACTGCATTTTCTCAGTAATTGACTTTACGTGCTCTTCAAAGACAAATCTTTAGTCGAAAAACTTCAGCTGATATGTTCATGAAACACGTTTGATCATTTCATGGGGCAAAGTTTGAATGAAACACAATCAAATAGTTTTGTTGGTGGATGTCTGGAGCGATAAGGGGGACTTTGAAACATCATCTGGTTTTCTTTTGGACATTTTGAATCTAATAAAAGCGTTCAAATGGAGCTACTGTGATCATTTACCCACATACAACCATAAAACTATGGACTATGTAGGTGCTTTGAGTCTCCAACCCTCTATCTCCCATATGCCATTTGGGAACTTTAGCTCTTTAGCATTTTTACGTTAGTTCATTTCCTGTCTTGTCAAACTTTCCACACATCAGATTCTACTGATGTTAGAGCCTCAACAGTTGGTGAAATGTGGACCAAAGACTGGATTTTAGTAGAAATACGGATCCATCCATAGATAGACACTTACAGGACCTTTCTATGGACACTTTATTAACTTTTTGTACATTTTCATTGGCCAGTTATTAAAAATGTGTCCTCTGCTGGATTCATTCAATGATTCTGATCTGATAGAAACTATTCTGTTTGAGTCGTCACCAAATTTCATGGCTGTGGGAGTTTTATTTCCGGAGATATTAAAGATTTTCAATGGCAAAACAAAATATTGCAATTACTTTTGGGTCCCACACAGCAATGAAGTAAACTCTGAACTAAATGGTCCAGCAACATTCTCCTGAGTTCTGTCTGTTCCCAGTCTCTTTGTGAGATCTTTTCCATGTAATGATTGCGGATCCAACAACCTCTCGACCTGTTCAGTCATCCATCCATGCTCTAAATGTCTTGGCCACCAGTTTTGGCAATGACACAAACATTCTGTTCTGCAGACTTTGCTGCTTCAGTTTTTGTGGTGGTGAATCACATTGTTTCTAAACTAGTGTGCAGACTTAACAGAAGTATTTTATTAAAGTGCAAAGACTTTCCTCTGCATCAAAACGAACACAGAATCACACAGAAAACAGTTTTTAGCTTTGCCAATGGATACTGAGCTGTAAGAGCAGATTGATTACTCTTATTTGCACTGGTTACCTCCAAAGATCAAAACTCCTGCAGTCATCACTTTACTTCAAAATGGTCTCACCATTTTGGCCAAAAAACTGCATCTGGAAGACCTATTTACTAGATCATCAAGAACTTCAAGGAGGACAGTTCAACTACAGTGAAGAAAACTTCAGGACGTCCAAGAATCCAGCAAACACCACGACGTCTCCTCCTGAAGACTGAACTATGAAACTGTAGTGGGAAGGTGGACATCAACCTTAAGAATGGCAGCAAAGAAGCTTCTGAGAAAAGCATCAAAGACACACTGAAATTCTGACGAAGGTACAAGGAATTGGACACCAGAAGACAGTTTGACTGACAGATATCTGGAATCGACTGTCTGGAGAAGAGAAGGTAAACACTTCCAACATCCTGAGACCATCCATGTGTCGGCTCACTCACAGTCCAAAACAAAGCTGTGAATAAAGAACAGCAGCAAAACGTCCTTCAAGAACAACTACTCCATGGATTCAGGAGCAGTTTGGTGAAGATCGGAGCATATTCCAGCATGATGGAGCATCAAAGTGATAACAAAGTGTCTCAGAGATGGTCATGCTGAAGTTTTGGATTTTTCCAGATTTTAATCAGATTGAGAACCTTTGGTGGATCCTCAAAAAGCAGGTAGACAAGCAGAAGTCCACAAATTGTGATAAGAACAATTAAGGCCAGAATGGATCACATGATGTTAGAAAAGTCTCTTCAATCTACAAACACTCAAGCAGTGAAGTTGGTAAAACAAAGTTTGCGTTATTTAAGAAACTTCTGGCCATGACGGTAGTTTTCTGATCGTACTGGAGAGTTTCAGGCTCGTGTTTGATGGAACTATCGTCCTCTGTGTTAATGAGCTCTGCTGTCTACACCACTGTGTGCTACGCAGCAACGATCAGAAGAGTATCTTTAGCTTTAAAGTCTATTTTCGCGCATTTCCAGCAAATATTCCATGTGTGACTGAATTATTAAACTGCAAAACGCCTCCTGCATTGACACACAGATGCTGCTGTTAAATGTGCTGCTAAACCTACTAAAGACGCCTCTTTTCCTGTCTGTTGTCTCAAAAATGTGCAGTTTCTTTAACATGAGGGTTTGTGATAAAATGTGTGATGGCATTCAAAACGAAAGGAAAGAGAGAAGAGAAAGAAAGAAAGAAAGAAAGAGAGAGAGAAAGAAAGACAGACAGAAAGAAAGAAAGACAAAGAGAGAAAGAGATAAAGAAAGAAAGAGAGAAAGAAAGAAAGAAAGAAAGACAGAAGAAAGACAGAAAGAAAGAAAGACAGAGAGAAAGAGATAAAGAAAGAAAGAGAGAAAGAAAGACAGACAGAAAGAAAGAAAGACAAAGAGAGAAAGAGAGAAAGAAAGAAAGAAAGAGAGAGAGAAAGAAAGAAAGACAGAAAGAGAGAAAGAAAGACAGACAGAAAGAAAGAAAGAAAGAAAGAAAGAAAGAAAGAAAGAAAGAAAGAAAGGAAGACAGAAAGAAAGAAAGACAGAGAGAAAGAAAAGCTGGAGAACTGAGGACAGAAAACTTAAAGTCTTACACTCGGAGAAAAGTTAATGATTGGTGACGAGCGCGGGTCTTGTGGTCGTCGCGGCAACCACTGACCACGGAGACGGTTGCCATGTCATCATGTCAGAACATGTTTATTTATGCTGCTGCTGGTACCGCTGAACACACACACACACACACACACACACAAACACGCTCCCTGTGGAAAGATGAGTGTTTCATACTTGCCCTTTACATTTATTGGTCATAACACTCCACGCCCTGAAAAAAGCTCACACACACACACACACACACACACACACACACACACACACACACACACACACACACACACACACACACACACACACACACACACACAGCTCATACTGCATCATCAGGTATCAGACCACTTACTGTAATGAAGACCAACTGGAGGAGAACTGTTCATCTGAAGGTTTCTGAAAGCTGTTAGTGAATTTAACGTCTGATTCCTTCAGTAAATGTGATCCATGTGATTTATTGATTACTAATCTGATGATGAGGATGCCTAAAACTGAAGATTATGATGTTTTTAGGTCAGTGTTGGTTGACAGAATCTGTGCACCTGCATTTTATTAACTGCTGCAATTGAACAAGCTGGAGAAGGCAAAACAGGTCCCTTAATTTTTCACATATTATTCTTTTTTTCTGTTATGTAAAGTCCTTTCTATTTGTATAAAAAGCACAAATAAAGTCTAATGATTTGATTGCAGTAATTTCACTTAGCGACCAGCTGACACTCGGCTTTACCTGGTCGGGCACTAGCGGCTGCTCGTCATCGATGTCAATAAAAACTTCTCCTGAAATCAGATGGGGCGTCTCACCTGCAAACACAAAAACAGCACAAATTTAAGCACATTTAGCATCAGTTATCAGGCTGGATTAGAGGTGTGTTTATCTGATCTGAAAGATCAGGACCAGGATTTTTAACTTCTCGGTATCATCTTTGACTTAAACCCAATCCCTTGTTTACTTTTGCTGTCACAGGACACTTTGGATGCTAATTTGAAACACTTTTCCTGATCAACAAAAAGCAGCATTATCAGTTAATAATCCTAATCAATGCCAATTTCTGTCTAGACATGATTAACCTCCTCAGAAGTCATGGCGCCCGTTGCTGCTAAACTCCCACAATGCTCTCTGCCTGTAGCCTGAGTGACGCCTCCTCTGGTCTCTACAGGATTACACAGGAACAATAATTCAAAATGTGTCTAAAATGGCCAAAGGTTTGCTCAAAATGACTCAAAATGAGGTCAAAAAGACTGAAAAATTGTCCAAGACTGTTCACAATTAGTCTAAAATGACTTACAACTTGTCTATAATTAGTTGAAAATGGTCCTAAAGGACTCAAAAACTGTCCAGAATAACTTGAAACTAGTCCAAACAATCCAGAAACTTGCTAGCTAAACTCTCACAATGCTCTCTGTTTTAACTGTAGTCTGAGCGATGCCTCCTCTGGTTCCTACAGGATGAAACAGGAAGAGGCTCCAACCGCTGGAACAACCAGGAACTACAGCTGACCTACATTTACTGACATCTTGAGGAGAATACAGGCTTTCTCCATCTTTTGACAAAAACTTTCAGAGCTTTACAGCAAGGTTCCTGACCACCTTGGAGTGAAGAAGGAATGCAGCTTTTTCTCAGTGTATCGAAAGCATTTTAAAAACCATACATCTAAAGCGTGTATATTTAGGAAAACGGTATCAGACGGGGACTCTATTGGAAGATAATAAAGGACAGGTGAGTCTTACGTCTCCACCCGTCGTCCTCCTCGTCCTCCACAGCTCGATCCTCCTCCTGATCGAGTCGGTACTCCTCCAGAGACCGGATGGTGCACTGACCGACCACCGGCTTCCTCCCAAACTGACGGTTGTCGATGACTTTGATGACGATCGGCGGCATGTAGAGCTCCTCACGGGGAAGTCTCTGCGGAGAGAGAAACAGAAAGAAGATACTGATGAAGAAAACACAGGTCCTCAACTTAAGTCAGAGTTCCATTCCTACTGATCTACGAAAGTCGATTGCCACTCGTCAGCTAGTTCCATGTAACCAGTTCTGATGTAACGATGACATGCCATTGGTGGAGGACGTCGTAAACCGAGGACTTCCTGTCCTACTGTGGGGGTTTAGCTAGCAACGGGGACCATGACCAAGACTTCTGTGAAGGTAATAGCTACTCCTAAGACAACAGGGCACAACAAATAAAGATTATTATTATTATGTATTGACTGTAATTCTGGAACTTTTCTGAGCAGGCTTTGTCTTACAGGTACTTGGGGATCTGGATCAATGACAGCTTTATTTAGAGCATACTGAGCACTTGGTGAAAAAACTACAGGTTTGGTTGGGTTTTTATGACTTGTTCTTGTTCTAATGTGTTCTAACCAGTTCTGACGTAACAACAAAACGCCGTAGGTGGAGGACATCGTAAACTGAGGACTTCCTGTATAAAAGACAGAAGTTCAGTCAGTCTATACTCCCTAACATCCAACTCTGCATTGTCAACATACTTCCTGTTATTTTAACCATTTGATTTTTCACTCCTATCCATTGGTTTTTTTAAACATACTTTCACCCTCGCTGTCAGGTTTTTACTGTATTTTTTTGTTTGTTTTGTTACACGATTTGTATTTTTTACAGTGTAATTGGTTACGCCACCTGCCTGCCTGATGCTGATTGGCTCTGGCTGCTGACTGTCTAAAGCT
Source organism: Acanthochromis polyacanthus (assembly GCF_021347895.1). Taxonomy (NCBI): domain Eukaryota; kingdom Metazoa; phylum Chordata; class Actinopteri; family Pomacentridae; genus Acanthochromis; species Acanthochromis polyacanthus. Next base: position 1,353,602 of record NC_067135.1, on the reverse strand, counting down.
GATTGGTCACGCCCTGGTGACCGTCCAATCAGAGCATCGTTACACCTTTGCAGACGGCTGAAGGAAGAAATGACCGAATCCACTGAGATTGGATGTTTGTGTAGAAATCAGGGCACAAACGTCGCTATGAGTAAAGATCTCTGTTTAAAACAACTTCCTGTACCACAAAAAGCAACGTTCGCTTTAAATAACACAGAGCTGGTGTCAGTTTCTGCATGAAAACACGTGAAACGGTTCAAACATCGACCTAACAAGTGTTGAGCTCGATAGTATGAGTATAAAAACCAATAATAAATGTTTCTAACACAGTAATTTATCATGAACCAAATATGTTTATTTAAAAAGCCTTTTCTGTTTCCTGTTAGGTGTTTTAAGTTCTTTATTTATTGATAGACCTTCAATATATAATCTTACCATCTCTTAAACTCATGTCCTTCAATTTTAGTCGGTGAATTAACTTATTAATTATTCGTTTAACATAAATTGCTTTCTTTCATGTAAAATTTTATAATACTGTTTTGAATTTGTCAAAAAATGAGACAAACCACATGAAGCAAAACAAAAAGACACAAAAAATTAGACAAAAGTTACAAAGCAACAAAAAATGAACAGACAACACAACGAGACAAAAAAGGCAAAAGAACAAATAAAGCGAAACACAAAATGATAAAAAATAGACAAACAACTGTTAGAAGAATTATGTTTAGAATACTTACAGTACTTATGTTAGAAGAAATATACTTAGGATACTTAGAATAGAAGACTTGCTTTTAGATCATCATTAATTTATCAGTGACTGTGAAACATATGTTCCTTTTGAACCATGACTCTGTATGTATTTTAAACCATGATTCTGCGTGTCCTTTGTACTCTATTGCAGAGACATGTAGCCACAGCACATACCGAGAGGCGACCAGAACTAGGCCTTCTAGATAACAAGACAGGCAGACACAAATACCACATGTCTGCCTCTGAACGTCTTTCTGTTCATATCTTTCTGTTCGTGAAGAAGGGTTTTCCATTGTCATCTCATGCTGAGTCATGGTGCCACCCTCTGTGTGACATTCCTGTCTGAAGCAAATAAAAAGACGCAGAGGAGACTCAGGCTCTTTGGAGTTGTGTGTCTGATGCTACGGTGTGTACAGCCTGCCTCTCTGTCCTTGTGGCAAGTAAAATACAAGAGCTCGAGTCCTGTCTCTGTGTTTTACTGGTTTTAAACCAAACACAACACAAGCAAGACAAAAAAACACAAAACAACAAAAGTCAGACAAAAAGACAAAAAACAAAGAACAAGACAAATATTACCAAAACGAGACACAAAACGACAAAAATGAGACAAAAATGACAAAAACATGAGATAAATGACAAAAGTCAGACAAATAGCAACAAAAAAAACACAAGATTACAACAACGAGGCACAAAGCGACAAAACGATGAACAAATGACACAAGTGAGACTAAAAACAACAAAACTTTGTGCTGACTGAATGTTCTCTAGGTGTGTGCAGAACGTTCCAGTCGCTCATCTTATACTTCACACAGAACACCAACAGACCATCACTTGACCTGCCGCTGTTGATCGTTGAGGTGCTGCAGTTAAAAAGTCTGAGGTGATGTTGAAGAAGGAAAACAGCCTCGATATGAAGCTTTCTCAGCTTTGACAGCCGCTGCAAACATCTCTGAGGTTCAGCCAAAAGGAACAGAGCTGGTATGTGTTTGACCTCTCTGTCTGTAGGAAGGCTGAGGATGCTGCAGACCCACAGTAAACATGAGGCGGTTAGACTCTTCAGAGGCTTTAGGGAAACTATGCACATGACATTTTCTAAAGCCCCCGCGCCATACGAAAACACTTATGCAGTCAGCTTAAGACCTTAATATTGTTAACATTAAACGCTTGGCTCAGGGGTGGAACTTAAAGGAAAAATACGTGCATATTTCCACCATCCGGTTGAGGCTGTCACACTGTAGCGGTGGTCAGAACGAGGCCTTAATCTGGTTAACATGAAGCTGCAGGAGCCAAAGAAAGGAGGGAAAGCCATGTTTCCATCCTCCAGTTAAAGCTGTCATAATAAAACACAGAGGTGATCAACTTCAGACCCTAACATTGTTAACATTAAGCTCCTGAACACGCTTTGGAGCCGCCGTTAGGAAAAATGTGCAAAATATTTCCATATTTCAGTTTCATAAGAAAACACTTAGGTGGAATGCAGCGATGTAAACTCAGTGGAAACATTCTCTGTGGTCGGCTTGATGAGAGTAAATGAGTGAAAACACTTTGAGAAGAGTGACAGTAGAGTGGAGGTGGGTGGAGAGAAGTTCACAAAAAGCCTCATTAAAGCTCCTACAATCAACAGTTTTACATCAGTAATGGATCCTATTAGTCCTAAACAGCAGTTCAGCTTTCAGTCTTTGATGGTCTCGGTTGAACAGGTTAACTAAACGACTTTAGAACATTTAATGAATCCATGCACAGTTTTACCTTCATACTGTGAATGTTATCAGATCTACAGACACATAGAGGTGGATCCAGAGATGAGGCTCAGAAATGATGGAAAAATCTACTTCTTCCATCATTTCTGAGCCTCATCACTTCATTTGCATTTTTTTGCACAATTTTACTAATTTTGGACAAATGTTTTATCAACCTTAGAGTCTTTTTGAACAACTTTAAAGTAACTTCAGACAAGCTTTAAATCATTCTGGATAACTTTTGAGTCAGTTTGGACGATTTTTTACTAGTTTTAGTAAATTTTTTTGTTAGTTTAGACAATCTTTTGAAGTAATTTCCAGTAAATAACAAAAACGAGACACCAAACAACACAGGACAAGAAAAGCAAGACACAAAATGTCTAAATTTAGATACAAAGCAAAAAAAGAGACAAAATCACACAAAACCAGAGAAATGACTTGAGAAACGGCAAAAAAAACAACAACAAAAAAGCAGAAATCAAACAAGAAAAACATAACAGAAAACAGAAAACAAGACAAAAACTGTCTCAAAGACAAACAGAAGAACAAAACTGATGAAAATGACAGAAGGGAGACGAATAAATGACAAATATGAGCAGAAAACAAGAAAAAACAGACACAAAATGACCACAAATATCAGTTTAACATCCACTTCAAGAGTCACAGTCTAAAGAATAAATCTGGTTTTTGTTCATTTCCTATAGAACCAACTCTGAGCATCAGTATTATGGGATGTATGTTGGTTTGAACATTAAAACTGCAGCAGTTTAATGACAGAGTTCTAGAAACAATCATTGTATCCTGGATGTGTTTCTGTTTACTGATAATCCAGAGAAAGCTTTAGGCAGTGCATTGTGGGTAAACTTTAAGGCTCATATCAGCATGTGTGATAGGTGGTTGGTCAGAACAAGTTCTAGACAATGAAAGGAGCATTTTACACACAGAAGATACCAGGATCATCTGATAGACACGATTCACTTTGTGGTAGAATCATTTTCTAAAACAGAGATCTGTATTTTGACACCAAATATGAGCTTCTATTCACTGAATAAATTCAAACTAAAATTTTCTGCTTCGTAGAAAAGACAAGTGTTGATACCATGATTGCACATCATCACTCATAATCTGAGGACAGAAACAGAAAAACTCAGACCTGAACACCATCAGAGGAGAATCTGAAAGACTCTCAGACGAGCTGTGAATGCAACTGACTGGTTTGATGGATAAAACATGAGAACACCAAAGCTGTTCCTGTATTTTACAACCAGAGACAGTCAGCAGCGTTACAACATAACTGTAGGAGAACAAAATGTTTTATAGGGAATAAACTTGATTAAACTTCCCAAAAGTGGCTAAAAGCAGAAGAAAAGTCTCTGGGAAATGTGTGATATTTGTCTACAGCTGACCAACCGTGGTAAAGATCCTGCTGCTGGCTTATCTTCTGGTGAGAAAACAGGTTTCCTTCAAACTGTAAATGTGGTTTAGTTGTATAATTGTGTGACTTTTGGTCTGGAGAACCGCTCCCTCATGCTCTCTGAGCGCGTAAACAGACACCTAATTGTGAACAAGTTTTCCCTCTAAGCCCTAAAAGGTGCTAATTTGTTAGTTTTGTTGTTTCTGTTTCCCCCAGAAGGCCCGTTTAATATTGTCAAAGAGGCTGTAATTCCACTCCAGACAGAAAAGCTGAGCTAACATCCAGCAGCTCCGCCACAGTAGCTCACCCAGAAGGAGCTGGAAGAGCTTCAGGATCCGATACGAGCTGCTTCTGCTCTTGTTTCCACTCCTTACTGTACTCGTGTGACTCACAACAGTTGGCCGCTGCAGAGTAAACCGCAGGAAGCTGCAATTAAGTCTGCTGTTTATGTGGCACCCAAAAGGCTTTTCTTTCAGGAGAGAATAGGTCAGAGCTTACTCATGCAATCTAAGAAATGCTGCTGCAGGAACAGCTGCTTTCTGCTGTGGAGGATTTATAAATATAAACAGATAAACAGCAGCTTCTGTTGGTTATTCATCGATAAAATTCTGTCCTCATACCACCACTTTATCCACTTACTGATCTGACTCCATTCTGTTTGTCATTTCTTTGGCATTCTTGTCTTGTGCTGCTTGGTGTCCCATTTTTGTCATTTATTTTGCTTTGGGGTCGGTTTTGTCCCTTTGTGACATGAAACCACGATACATCCCATAATATTGATGCTCAAAGTTAGTTATGGAGACAATGAACAAAAAACAGATTTAGTGTTTAGATTGAGACACCTGGATGGATTTAAACTGATCTGTGTTTCTCCTCCTAAATGTCATGGTTCTATCTGCTGGACTGATGAAGTTCTGAGGCTCAGAAATGATGGAAAAAGTCCATTAAAAAAATGATAAATGTGGACCCTCCTCTGTGGACTTCAAGGGCCTGGAATGTTCTAAGTGAGACTAAATTTAAAGACTGGAAGCAGGAAAGGAGAACGTGCTCTGGAGAAAGTAGACCTACCGACAAAACTGTCAGTAGGTCTACTCTAGAACTTTCTACAGCTGTCGGTAGGTCTACTCTAGAACTTTCTACAGCTGTCGGTAGGTCTACTCTAGAACTTTCTCCATCTGTCGGTAGGTCTACTCTAGAACTTTCTCCATCTGTCGGTAGGTCTACTCTAGAACTTTCTACAGCTGTCGGTAGGTCTGCTCTAGAACTTTCTCCAGCTGTCGGTAGGTCTACTCTAGAACTTTCTCCATCTGTCGGTAGGTCTGCTCCAGAACTTTCTCCAGCTGTCGGTAGGTCTACTCTAGAACTTTCTCCATCTGTCGGTAGGTCTGCTCCAGAACTTTCTACAGCTGTCGGTAGGTCTGCTCTAGAACTTTCTCCATCTGTCGGTAGGTCTGCTCTAGAACTTTCTACAGCTGTCGGTAGGTCTGCTCTAGAACTTTCTCCAGCTGTCGGTAGGTCTGCTCTAGAACTTTCTATAGCTGTCGGTAGGTCTGCTCTAGAACTTTCTCCATCTGTCGGTAGGTCTGCTCCAGAACTTTCTCCAGCTGTCGGTAGGTCTGCTCTAGAACTTTCTCCAGCTGTCGGTAGGTCTGCTCCAGAACTTTCTCCAGCTGTCGGTAGGTCTGCTCTAGAACTTTCTCCAGCTGTCGGTAGGTCTGCTCCAGAACTTTCTCCAGCTGTCGGTAGGTCTACTCTAGAACTTTCTCCAGCTGTCGGTAGGTCTATTCTAGAACTTTCTCCAGCTGTCGGTAGGTCTACTCTAGAACTTTCTCCAGTTGTCCGTAGGTCTACTCCAGGGGACGTTGTCCTCTATGTACTCAAAATGTTCTTGCATGAAGACCAACATTTCCTTTGATGGTGTCCTACCTTTCTGCTACTTTTGAACATTTTATGAGTGTTGGTGTGTCTTGGTGAACACTGAGAACTTTCCTGGACTCCTACCTGTCGTATATCAGCTCTTTCTGGCTGAAGACTTACTACATGCATAATATCTGCTTTATGAGGCATCAAATCCAGTCGAGTTTATGAGTTCGTTCTCCAGTGACACGGTTTTAAAGCATCCAGTCAGCATTTGTACGACGGCCATGCCCGTGATAAAACTCCACCCTGTCTTTATGTAGCTTTAGTAATGTATGGCTGGAAAGGCCCCCTCCCTGCATCTTTACAGCTTCTAGTCTGAGACTTGCAGTGGATTTAAGGGGTCTGCTTGGAATAAGAGAAAGACGCTGCCGTTGTGGCGTCGCTGATGAAGATAAACGAGGGAAACAAACCACATCACAGCCTCGTTAGCGCTGATTACACTCTCTCTGTTCTCACCACATCAAGGACCAGCGTGTTGACGTCAAAGTTGGGCTTCTTCTTCACGCTGCGGATGACACAGCTCTGGACCATGGAGCCTCCACACTCCACCTGCAGGCTGGGAGATGTAACGCTGGCCAGCTGGAAGCTCTTCAGGTTACGGACGCCCCACGCCAGGACCTAACAGAAGAGGACACGTAAATATTCCTGTCGTCACTGAAAATATTCAACATATTTTTACATTTTTAGCCACAATTTTTGGAGCAATTTAAAACAATTTCAGGGATTATTCTTTGTTTTATTAAATTAAAGATAACATTTTATTATGTTAACCATAAAAAAACTTTATCATTTACAGATGATCATTCTCAAGGCTTCACACACTTTGTAGTAACTTTACAACCATTTCTGGTCTTTTAAAGCCATCAGTTTTTTTTTTACCTTAAATCTAAAAAATGGTTTAATGCTGAATGTGAGGTGCTTACAGTCGTCCTTTGATGCTCGTGCTGTTTTTTACATTGAGAATCATTTACTCCATGAAAATGCCATTAAAACTTAAAAAATGGAGAACAGCATTTTAAAATCACTTATTCTGTTTGAGTGACAGTTCAAAGATATTCAACAACATTTTAAAAAATACATTTTTTTCATTTAATCTTCTGTTTAAACTGGAGCCAAGCAGATGATGTTTTTGAGTATAACTAAAATAAAAATAAATCCCATTAGAGCAGGTCTCTTTTACCTCGATGGCGGTTCTCTGCAGAACCGGTTTGATTCCCTGAGGAACCATGAAGACGTTGGGTTCTCTCTGAGGGGGCGGGTACGGCAGGTCCGACTCCTCCGGCTGCCAATAGGAACGCAGGACAGCGGCAGGTCAGAGTGACATCATGATAAAAACATGCTGTCTACTGTTAGATAAATACTGATGTTTAAACTAACATGAAGGAATGTTAAATGATGGCATTTAGTATGATCATGTCAGACGTGTTTTATGGTGTTAGAAACACACAGACACAACATTGTAGTTTAAAAATGCTCTGGAGGACCGCTTTTGGTCCACGGGCCTCATGTTGGACCCTCTGGAGGACCGCTTTTGGTCCACGGGCCTCATGTTGGACCCTCTGGAGGACCGCTTTTGGCCCACGGGCCTCATGTTGGACCCTCTGGAGGACCGCTTTTGGACCACGGGCCTCATGTTGGACCCTCTGGAGGACCGCTTTTGGCCCACGGGCCTCATGTTGGACCCTCTGGAGGACCGCTTTTGGCCCACGGGCCTCATGTTGGACCCTCTGGAGGACCGCTTTTGGTCCACGGGCCTCATGTTGGACCCTCTGGAGGACCGCTTTTGGCCCACGGGCCTCATGTTGGACCCTCTGGAGGACCGCTTTTGGACCACGGGCCTCATGTTGGACCCTCTGGAGGACCGCTTTTGGCCCACGGGCCTCATGTTGGACCCTCTGGAGGACCGCTTTTGGCCCACGGGCCTCATGTTGGACCCTCTGGAGGACCACTTTTGGACCACGGGCCTCATGTTGGACCCTCTGGAGGACCGCTTTTGGCCCACGGGCCTCATGTTGGACCCTCTGGAGGACCACTTTTGGACCACGGGCCTCATGTTGGTCCCTCTGGAGGACCACTTTTGGACCACGGGCCTCATGTTGGACCCTCTGGAGGACCGCTTTTGGCCCACGGGCCTCATGTTGGACCCTCTGGAGGACCGCTTTTGGCCCACGGGCCTCATGTTGGACCCTCTGGAGGACCGCTTTTGGACCACGGGCCTCATGTTGGACCCTCTGGAGGACCGCTTTTGGCCCACGGGCCTCATGTTGGACCCTCTGGAGGACCGCTTTTGGTCCACGGGCCTCATGTTGGACCCTCTGGAGGACCGCTTTTGGCCCACGGGCCTCATGTTGGACCCTCTGGAGGACCGCTTTTGGCCCACGGGCCTCATGTTGGACCCTCTGGAGGACCACTTTTTGGCCCACGGGCCTCATGTTGGACCCTCTGGAGGACCGCTTTTGGCCCACGGGCCTCATGTTGGACCCTCTGGAGGACCGCTTTTGGTCCACGGGCCTCATGTTGGACCCTCTGGAGGACCACTTTTTGGCCCACAGGCCTCATGTTGGACCCTCTGGAGGACCGCTTTTGGCCCACAGGCCTCATGTTGGTCCCTCTGGAGGACCGCTTTTGGCCCACGGGCCTCATGTTGGACCCTCTGGAGGACCACTTTTTGGCCCACGGGCCTCATGTTGGACCCTCTGGAGGACCGCTTTTGGTCCACGGGCCTCATGTTGGACCCTCTGGAGGACCGCTTTTGGCCCACGGGCCTCATGTTGGTCCCTCTGGAGGACCGCTTTTGGCCCACGGGCCTCATGTTGGTCCCTCTGGAGGACCGCTTTTGGCCCACGGGCCTCATGTTGGACCCTCTGGAGGACCGCTTTTGGCCCACGGGCCTCATGTTGGTCCCTCTGGAGGACCGCTTTTGGCCCACGGGCCTCATGTTGGTCCCTCTGGAGGACCGCTTTTGGTCCACGGGCCTCATGTTGGTCCCTCTGGAGGACCGCTTTTGGCCCACGGGCCTCATGTTGGTCCCTCTGGAGGACCGCTTTTGGCCCACGGGCCTCATGTTGGTCCCTCTGGAGGACCGCTTTTGGCCCACGGGCCTCATGTTGGTCCCTCTGGAGGACCGCTTTTGGCCCACGGGCCTCATGTTGGTCCCTCTGGAGGACCGCTTTTGGCCCACGGGCCTCATGTTGGACCCTCTGGAGGACCGCTTTTGGCCCACGGGCCTCATGTTGGTCCCTCTGGAGGACCGCTTTTGGCCCACGGGCCTCATGTTGGACCCTCTGGAGGACCGCTTTTGGCCCACGGGCCTCATGTTGGTCCCTCTGGAGGACCGCTTTTGGCCCACGGGCCTCATGTTGGTCCCTCTGGAGGACCGCTTTTGGTCCACGGGCCTCATGTTGGACCCTCTGGAGGACCTCTTTTGGTCCACGGGCCTCATGTTGGTCCCTCTGGAGGACCGCTTTTGGCCCACGGGCCTCATGTTGGTCCCTCTGGAGGACCGCTTTTGGCCCACGGGCCTCATGTTGGTCCCTCTGGAGGACCGCTTTTGGCCCACGGGCCTCATGTTGGACCCTCTGGAGGACCTCTTTTGGTCCACGGGCCTCATGTTGGTCCCTCTGGAGGACCGCTTTTGGCCCACGGGCCTCATGTTGGACCCTCTGGAGGACCGCTTTTGGCCCACGGGCCTCATGTTGGTCCCTCTGGAGGACCGCTTTTGGCCCACGGGCCTCATGTTGGACCCTCTGGAGGACCGCTTTTGGCCCACGGGCCTCATGTTGGACCCTCTGGAGGACCGCTTTTGGCCCACGGGCCTCATGTTGGTCCCTCTGGAGGACCGCTTTTGGTCCACGGGCCTCATGTTGGACCCTCTGGAGGACCTCTTTTGGCCCACGGGCCTCATGTTGGTCCCTCTGGAGGACCGCTTTTGGCCCACGGGCCTCATGTTGGACCCTCTGGAGGACCGCTTTTGGTCCACGGGCCTCATGTTGGACCCTCTGGAGGACCGCTTTTGGCCCACGGGCCTCATGTTGGTCCCTCTGGAGGACCGCTTTTGGCCCACGGGCCTCATGTTGGACCCTCTGGAGGACCGCTTTTGGTCCACGGGCCTCATGTTGGACCCTCTGGAGGACCGCTTTTGGCCCACGGGCCTCATGTTGGACCCTCTGGAGGACCTCTTTTGGTCCACGGGCCTCATGTTGGTCCCTCTGGAGGACCGCTTTTGGCCCACGGGCCTCATGTTGGACCCTCTGGAGGACCTCTTTTGGTCCACGGGCCTCATGTTGGTCCCTCTGGAGGACCGCTTTTGGCCCACGGGCCTCATGTTGGACCCTCTGGAGGACCGCTTTTGGCCCACGGGCCTCATGTTGGACCCTCTGGAGGACCGCTTTTGGTCCACGGGCCTCATGTTGGACCCTCTGGAGGACCGCTTTTGGTCCACGGGCCTCATGTTGGTCCCTCTGGAGGACCGCTTTTGGCCCACGGGCCTCATGTTGGACCCTCTGGAGGACCGCTTTTGACCCACGGGCCTCATGTTGGACCCTCTGGAGGACCTCTTTTGGTCCACGGGCCTCATGTTGGTCCCTCTGGAGGACCGCTTTTGGCCCACGGGCCTCATGTTGGACCCTCTGGAGGACCGCTTTTGGCCCACGGGCCTCATGTTGGACCCTCTGGAGGACCGCTTTTGGCCCACGGGCCTCATGTTGGACCCTCTGGAGGACCGCTTTTGGCCCACGGGCCTCATGTTGGACCCTCTGGAGGACCGCTTTTGGCCCACGGGCCTCATGTTGACCCTCTGGAGGACCACTTTTGGTCCACGGGCCTCATGTTGGACGCTCCAATCAATGATATAGTGAACTCCACAGAAACAGAATTCAGTTGTGATGTAATAAGCTTTGTTTAAAGGTGATATCTCCACCTTCCAGTAGGTTTAGTAGGTTATCGTCCCATTTAATGGAGCTCAGTTATCTGTGATTTTTGCACTGAAAGCGAGGAACTAAACTCCTCAATAAATCAGCAGGCTTTCCCATCTTGTACCATAATTATAATTTTAAGGCTTGTTTGCTGTTTTTGGTCTTATGGCTGTTCATATTATCCTACAGTTGTTGCTGCTGTTCTATGTGTCGTTGAATTTTCCCCAAATAAAGTTTTTTAAATTGGACTAAATGTTTACTAGTTGACCCAGAAAACTACTCAGTTTTATATTCATGGTATTTTATATGAAACTGTAAATGCATTAACTTTCGTCAGTGCAGTAAGAGCTTCATCAGCATCATCTCTGCTTCAACCTACTGAATTATCACAATAATTAAACAAAGATGGGAAATTCTGATGTTATCACCAGACTTTAGTTGGCCATAAAGAGACGTTCAGAACAAACAGTTTTCAACCAGAAATCGATGCTGAAATCCTGATTAATGCTCACTGGGAAGCTGGTTTCCATTTAACGACCAAATATTTAGTCTGCCATGTTGAGAAACTGAAACTTTTCTGCAAACTAAAACTCAAATCTTCACACGTGTCCTCTTTTGGTTCCTGAGAGCAGAAAAAGTCCAGTAAACAGAGAACAATGAGCATTTAGAGACGAAGAGCTCATGAAATGTTAGAAACAGAAGCCAGTTTGGAAGATGCATGTATGATGGAGGCGTGTTTCTGAGATGGAGCTATTCTCCGTGTTTCTGCATGCTGTACCCATTGCTGGAGGTTTTCAGGGAGGAATCCTGGAAACATCAACTGAGGAGGCAGCAGTGAAGGAAACCAGAAGAAGAGCAGAGAAATAAAACGGAGCAGCAGGAAACAGTTCATCGTAGCAGTTTAACAAAACTTGTGATGAGCAACAAACATCATTTAAATTTCACTATTAAATGTTCACATCAGAGAAAAACTCCTTTTCAAAATGTGTAAAGCAACATCTGGTAGAGCTCTAGTGTCTTTTTTACTAATCCACACAGATTTTACTCAGTAAAACTAAACTCTGTAAAACATTTCACCAGAATTAGCAAAAATTTTTAAGTATTTCAAGACCTGAGAAGCCATTTTCAAGGTTCAACATCTCCAGACGTGAAATGTGTTGAGAACACAGAATAGTTTGTCGTAGATTAGAAAGACTGAATGATCCAGCAGAGGACACAGCTGAGTTTATTGCTCCTTTGAAATGGAAAAGTATTCAAACTTTGGTGGCATTGTGTCTCCATAAAGTTCCTGTAAGAGTCTATAAATGGATGGATCCATGTTTCTACCGACGTTTCTCCACCTGTTGAGGCTCTAACATCAGTAGAACCTGATGTCCTCACCACATTTCATGGATATTTGAGCTCCTGAAATGGTTCCCCAGGTCTGAAAACATGCTAAATTCTCAAAATTCAATCAAAAAGCATTTTACAGAAGTAAATTTTGGGCCTGAAATAACAAAAAAGTAAAGTGTAAACTAAATCTAAGACAGTGCAGCAACATGTTTTCTAACAGCTCATATTAAATTCAGACCTTTTCATATTTATTTTACTGTCTTAACTTGTGAAGATGTCCTGTTTTCATTTCAGTTTTATACGACAGAACAGTGTGTTTTGTGTGATTTTACCTCGTCTAGAACGTGAGCGGTGGTCACGATGTCTCCCTGTGGACGAGACGAGTTTAAAGACTGAAAATGAACAAAACTACTGAAGAGAGAAACATCCAGGAGACAAACTGACCTCTTGGCCTGGAATATGATGAACTGCTGGCTGCAGAAGCACAATTCAGACATAAATTAGTGACAGCTGAATGCAAACATCATTCTCATTTACAGAGGAGGAAAGGATGAGCGGGTTCAGAGTGTTAAAGTCTGACTCTGACCTTTTCTCTGCGGATCAGCTGGAAGGCGGCCAGCAGCTCTCCACCGTTTTTCTGTCCTTGGCGAATGTGAAACCAGGAGAGACGAGGAGAGGGATCCATGGAGGGCTGACAGACACAGCGGCCCATGAACTCATCTGCTCCCTGCATGTGATAATGGCATTAAAATATGGAAAATAACTGAACAGCAGTGGCATTATGTAAACAATGCTGAAGTTTAAAGTCTTCTTAAACACATTTTACATCATTCTCAATGATTTTCTACTTATTTTATACATTTTTTACTAATCTTGCTCTGTTTTTTAGTTATTTGGTGCAAGTTTCAAATAATCTTGGCCAATTTTTGAGTTATTTGGGCATTTTTTTTTAACTAATATTGGTCAATGTTTGATTCTTTTGGACAATTTGGAGTCTTTGAAAAAGTTTAAAGTCATTTTAGACAAATTTTAAATCATTCTGAATCATTTTTAACCAATCCTGGTCAATTTCTGAGACGTTTGGGACAATTTTGCAGTGATCTTGGAGTCTGATATTACAGAAACTAACAGAACATTTTTGTGGATGTTCTTTTAAAGAGACATTTTTGTCTTCAAGGTTCTGATTGGAAGTTTTCATTAGAAATATAACACTGCATTAAAGCTGAAAAGCATCAGAACCAACATCTGCTGATCATCCTGTCCTCCACCTGGAACTTCAGTTATCAGGATTCAAAAATATCCAGAATCATTTGAAGCTTGTTTAAAATTCATTAAAAAATGTCCATGAGCACTCAAAGTTGTGCTGAAAAGGTAAAAACAAATTAAAAATGACTTAAAACTGTCAGAAATTACTTTAAAAATGTCCAAAATGATGCAAAAATGTCCCCTGTCTGTACTTGAAGGACTTTTTAGTTATAATATGAAAGAATAATGAACTTTTTTCACTGAAAACTTCTACAGTGTCATTTAAACAAACTGACATTTAAAGGGTTGAAACCATCCCTAAAATGATTTAATATTTGGTGGTTATGATCAGTTTATTGTAATTAAAGTTAGAAGATTATTAAGAGAAAGAGCAGTTCAGCTCCAGCCAGCATAAAAAGTCCATCCATAAACAGCAGATATTCAGACAGATGTGAGGATAACTTTGGTATCATCTAAAGGCTCACGTATGAGTCCTGGTCGTAGAGCTCCACCACCACGTTGGGAGGATTCACCACCGTGTCCTCAGGATCTCCAAAGATCTCCACCTCGTAGAAGATGAGCGTCTGGTCCCAGGTGGGATTCAGAGTGTTTCTGACCGTCACCGTCTTCTGGGACTGGTGGAGGAAGGACACGATGGCGTACGGGTCTGAGGAGGAAAACACTCGTTAGTGTTCTCCTTGTTCTGCTGTAAACTGTAGATCTGCTAGAACACTACGTTTCAGACGGTGTTCTAGCAGAACTTCACACCAGAAACGCAGTTTTAATCTTAATGCAGAGAGCTATCAGACACACTGGATCCATCTGAACAACTTTAACGTACTTGAAGTGAATGTTCTGTTAATTCTAAGGACAGTATAAATCTTCTTCAGTCATCTGTAAATGCACTAATCATTTATTCAGCAGGATTCAGACTCAAACACGTCTTTTTCCTTTAGTTTGACACAATTTAAAGCTCGTCTAAAATGATTCCAAAATTTACCAAAATCACTTAAAAAATCACCTAAAATAACTAAACAAAAGACCAAGACTGGTTCCTTTTTCTGTTCAAGTAAATATTACAGATAATCAACTATTAGTAAAATAATGACTTTTTGCACGTTTAATTGAAAACTGATTTAATTGAATTTAAAAATAGTGTAATTTTATCATCACAATTATAAAAGAACATGTTAAACGTGGACATTTATTCAAATTCTGCCTGTTTTTTTGGGTTTTTTTTTACAGTTTTTTAAAATGTTTTTACTGGATATTACCCAAATAAATGTATCTGTACCATTTATTAAACATTGTCCAAAATAATTCAGAAATGTACAAAGAAAAGTCAGAAACTGTCCTAAATGCCAACAACAAAAGTACAAACATATAATAATAATGTAACTCTCTATATACAATGTAACTATAAATATAAAACTCTACGAGTCCAAACTGTCCTGGCATGCAGCACGATGACATCACCAGCTTGGGAATGCCGAGACGGAGCGCTGGGAACGCCGCTCAGAGGAGAAGTTTGTTATTCCAGGTCTCACACACACACACACACACACAGTTTGTTATTCCAGGCCGGTAAAGAGTCTCTGTGGAGCCGTTAGCATCAGAGTAAACACAACTTAAGATGCTTTTTCCCACCAGCCCTCAATTAACCCTGGAACACACACACACACACACACACACACAAACAGCCCAGGGGGGTTATGTAAGGCAGAGGGACGAGAGGAGAGCAGCTCTGGATGGAAATTTAGATCTTCAGTGAAAATACAGAAGAAGAGAGAGAAGACCTATTATCTCTATAAATTATAATAGACAGAGAGGAGATGAGAATCACACAAACTATCAAGGAAATGAATATATCAGGATTTAACATAAAGAATGAACGGATACAGAAATCAGAGGAGGAACAGTTAACCCCTCAGATCCTCCTAGAACATCGTAAAGTTCTACAACTGGAAAATGTGGTGACAATAAAGGCAAATATAAGTCAAATAATTATATTTTAGATGATTTCAGTCCAGTAGAATTGTGTAATTTTATGGTCAAACATTGTAAAAGAACAAATGTTACATTTGGACTTTTTTTAAATAATTTTGACCTGATTTTTAAACTTTTTTTCACGATTTTTTTTACATTTTTTACCAAAATTTACATTTTTTCCTGTGTTTTTTAGATATTATCAAAATAAATATATGTCCATTCATAAATATTTAATAAACAGAATTTTCCTTATAATTTTTCTTATAATTTTTCTCAAATAACAGCGACTCTCTGTTAAATGCTGTTACATTTTTTCCTGATTTAAAAACACTCGTGTTGTTTTAATGTCAAATGATCATTTCCATCCAGTTATTAAGTAAACTAATGCTTTTTTCCTGGGATGTTTTTACTTGGTATCTGCAGTTAAATTAAATGGAGAAAATCTTTAAAATACATTAGTAAATTTCTAAAACATTACAATTAAAAACTGTTCAAATTCAATGTTATGCCCTGGATAAGTGATATAAAAGCTGCTTCAGACGTGTAGAAAAGGAAAAAGAAATAGAAATAAAAGGTTTAAAAAAGAACAAAACAAGAAAAAGAGGCTAAAATAAAATGAAAGACATAAAGAGGAAGACGTTGGAGTTTGACGTAGAACCAGATTAAACCGGACTGAGACTCATCAAGAAAGAAAAGAAACAATCATTTTAACAAAGAGTCCAACCAAAGATGCACTAAAAAGATCTAAAATTATGCAGTCAGAGACAGAAAACTGAGTCTAAAGTGAGCTCATATCAACTATTGAACTGATTTAGGTTGTTTTCTGACGTTATTTCCTAAATAAAATCAATTTATAGCATTATTTTCTAAATCTGCTGCACTTCTAGTCCCTAAAATAGACTCATTAATATCAGTATGTAATCTTATTTTGCTCATAGCTTCATGTTTCTGGAAGCTGCAAGACAAAGAGCCTAAAAACCAGCGTGTCTCTGTCTGGAACCTCATTTTTCTGACTTAGACATCAGAAGCAAACTTTGAAAAGGCTTTAAATCCAGGACAAAATGCACTGAAGGTCAAATAATAATGCTGATTGGAACATTAATGTATACCACCTAGAACTATCTACTGTATTCTATTTATTCTTAAATCTGTGGTCATATGATCTCAGTGGAGTTAAATGTGTTTTATGATGTTTAAACTGCTGCTTTCTCTCAGAACATCAATAAAATACTCCATTTATCCATCCTATGGCTAAATATTAAGCTGAAGTTCAACTTCTGTCCACCAGATGGCACAAATGATCCGTAACGATGCCGGCCGATAAGAAACGTAAATATGAGAAGGATGTGAAATGATCCAGAGCAGACTACCTGAGAAGCTGTCTTTGTCCATGGCCAGCAGGTCTCTGGCTTGGTACAGGTAGCAGCGCAGGTGATAGCGGCTTCCACCTGCAGACAGGAAACAACTCTAAGCTACAACACACACTGCTGTCTGTCATCATTTAATTCCACGATGAAAAACGCCTCCGCTCTGGCTCTGACACTCACATTCAGTTTTTTCCTGTAAGAGATCAATAGTTTTCCTGAAGTGAAGAAGATTTGAAGCTGACAGAAACAGGAGAGCAAAAGTAAATGATGTTTTCTGTCTTACGGTCAAAGAAACAGGAAATGGTTGGTCTGTTGACTCCAAACGTGGTGGTGACCGACTTATCATCATTCTTGTCTTCGATGCTGCTCTGTAGGAAAACAGACCAAGATCACATTCAGATAAGAACAGAAAATATTCCACTTAAATGTGATGTACTGTTTGCAGTGTTCTGTCTCCATCCAGCTGTGAGGAGGAGAAAACAAACACACCAACATTTGGTCTAAACATCTACAAACTGGAACCTTGTCTGCTCAAACTTTAACATGATCACATTCTACTGATGTTAGAGCTTCAACACTTGGAGAAATGTGGACCAAAGACTGGATTTTAGTGGAAACATGGATCCATCCATTCATATACACTTACAGGAACTTCATGGAGACACTCTTTGGAAAAAAAAACAGTTTCTTTCATTTTTTAAGGACCAATAATGAAAAATATGGCCTCTGCTGGACCCATCCCATCATTTAGATCTGACTTAATCCTCTTCACTCCTAGTGGAGCATAGGGCCTCAACAGTAGCTCTCCACTTCCCCCGGTCTCTGGCTTTACAAAGTACAGACAAGGACATCTCGGCCAGAATCAAGAAAGCGCGCCAGGCCTTTGCCATCCTTCGACCAGTGTGGAAGGCCACCGCTATCTCAACCCGCACCAAACTCTGCATCTTCAGTTCAAACGTCAAATCCGTCCTCATGTATGGCTCTGAAATGTGGAGGGCCATCAACAGAAGCTCCAAAAAGATCCAGACCTTCATCAACAAGTGTCTCCGGCAGATCCTCAACGTCAAGTGGTTTGACAGAGTGTCAAACACCGACCTGTGGACTAGGACCAACCAAGAGCCTGTGGCTGTCCAGATCAGGAGAAAGTGGCGCTGGGTCGGCCACACGTTGAGGAAGGAACCTGCAAACGTCACCAGGCAGGCACTAAAATGGAACCCTCAAGGTAAGAGGAAGCGTGGGCGCCCAAAGCAGACATGGAGACGAACCGTCATCGATGAGCTGAAGACCATCGGCCCGTCTTGGGAGGAAGCCAAGAGGAAAGATCATTTAGATCTGCTGTGAACAAAATCCTTCAGTTCATACATGTGGATCCATCTCAGAAGCTCTATAACTGAGCTGGAGAATGGTCTGACTGCATCTGTCACTCTGCTAAAGGACAAAAACACTCAGCAAATCATTTGCATGAGGACACCTAAACTGTCATTTAAACTCATTGAAGATCCCACGCAGGCCTGTCCAAGTGTTTGTCCTGCCATATTCACCATGTAGGCTTCTGCTCAGAGATTTTGAAATTGGTCGCCCACAGAAAGCAGAAAGGAGGAGCATGCTGGTAGGTTTCTGTCCACACTCAGACTTCTCCTCATGCAACATTCTATAATGGTATTTGTGTCTCCAGTTCTGGTACCAGCTGATGAGTTTCAACCTTTTTCTGTCCCAAAACAACAATACCAGCGCACACAAAGCCACTTCTGTTCAGAAATGCATTTCCCAGTTTGGTGTGGATGAAGCTCAGAGCCTGACCTCAGCTCCAATCAGTTTGTTATTGCCCAACCCAACTGTGCTTGTGGCTGAGTGGGAACAAATCCCTGCAGCAGACGTCCAGATCTGGTGGGAAGGCTTGCCAGAGGAGTGGAGGCTGCTTGGGTACCAGCGTTCTGCCCATGAGTGACATGTTGAATAAACACATACAGACTGGCGACATATTAAAGGAGGGTGTCTGTGGAGCGTGAAGGCTGTCTGGTAACACCAACCACTGGTGGAGACGCTGAGCTAAACATGAACTACAGAACCTCTGGAGAGCTCCATTAAAAAGTGATCTGATTGGCTGCTTAGAGCTTGTTCACGCAACTACATTCTTCACTATGTGCTTTCATCGTGGCTTCAGTTCAATGCACTGAAGTGAATCTATCGAACCGTACTGTGACTGATGAAGTGTCGAGCATACATCATTTTAAGGGGGAGATATCTCCACAAGTAAAACTCCCACAGCCATGACATTTCATGAAGACACAGACAGAACAGTTTGCAGCACATCAGAATGATTCAACAGATCATATGTTGTAATTACTGGTCCTTAAAAATGAAAGAAAACGAAAACTTTTCAAACAAAGCTGCCCTCACAAAGTTCATGTAAGCGTATATAAATGGATAGATCTATATTTGTACTAAAATACAGTCTTTGGTCGACATTTCACCAACTGTAGAGGCGACAGATAGACAGATAGATAAATACTTTATTAACACTTCTGTCTGAAAAAAGACAAATGTCAGGCCTGTTTCATTCTCATCAAACGATCAAGCACCCTCTTGTGATCCCACTGATTCTCCTCCCCTTAAAGGGTCAAGGCTTCATCTTTTGCCTCTTATTTGCCTGTATGTGTGTAATTTGAGGCATCTACGTACTTTTGGCCACATAAATGCAGTTATTAGACACTCTACTTTCCCGCCACGTCCTGTTGAAGGTGATAATGGTGTTTCGTTTCCTCACCAGAGAACACTCCAGAGCAAAGATGGCCGCCGGTCCGGTCTTCTCCAGCGGCTCCATGCGACACCTCCACCGTCTCCTCCTGAAGCTGTCCGTCTTCCTGGGCTTCAGGTGGAACTTCCATCCAAACAGCGAGGCGTACTCCCAGCCCTCCCTCTCTGCCTCGTCTGGACGCTGCTGCGAACACAAAACACATTGTTAAAGTGACAAAACAAACGTTCAGAGTAAATGTAAACTTTATTCAGGTTTTAACGTCTCCAAACACAGAGATGAAGTCAGAATGTTAAAGAGATGCTCAACGGCCATGGCTGTTTCTTCTGAAGCTCATTTGTGTAACTTGACCTCCATCTAGTGGCTGTTTGGAGGAACTTCAGCTGCTCAGAACTGAAACTAGGTTTTATTCCTCCATCTGCTGGACTGATGAAGTTCTGAGGCTCAGAAACGATGGAAACAGTTCATTAAAGAGTGATAAATGTGGACCCACCTCTACGGAAATATTCATAGCATGAAGGCAGAACTCTGATCATTAATAAAGAGATGAAGAACCAGACGTTCTGAGGAGGTCAGGATGAAGACACCGATTGATTTTTCATGGAATGACACTTCTGCTCAAAAACATGCTGACAAAGCATTTGGATACTGCAGAGAGTCGAATTTATATCAATAAATTAGTAAAATTAATGCCAAAAACAAGCACTAATGTGAAACAAACAACTGTTTACTGATGGAAACTGGAGAGAGTTTTAATAAACCAAAACTCTCAGGTCTAAAAACATCTTAAATGACTCATAAATGATCCAGAACGATTTAAAGCTTGTCTAAAGTTACTTTGAACTTGTTCAAAAATACCCTAACATTGTCCAAAATTACTCAAAATTGTGTAAAAGTACTAAAGACAATTCTACAGAACTTAGTTTTTGGGGAAAACTGAAAAGTTTGGAAAATTTCTGATGCTACGGACAAAAGAAACTTGAGAGGAAGAAGTACAGACTGAAAACAGACATGAACAGTGATTCCTCTCTCTGCCAGCAGGGGGAGACAGACTGCAGGATATTCATTCATCTAATCTCTCTCTGCTGCTACCTTCCTCAGAGCCTCCATCTTCTGCTGGTCCCGTCTCCTCATCCTGATCCAGCGTCTGCGGCGGTTGGTGTGGTACATCTTCTCGGCCGGTACCCAGGCTTTGGGCCGGCGGTCTGGAGGGATGGTGATGCCGTACTCCCATCCTGAACACATACACAGCAGCTCAGGTGAGTTTAGTTCAGCTACCTGCTGCTGGAGATCAGGTTTCTATCAGCACCTTGATCGTCCACGGCCCTGTTGAGGTCTTCGCTCCACTCCACCTCCTCCCACGTCCATCCTGGAGGACACTCCACCTCGTCCTTTGGAACCGCCTTCTCCCCGTTCTGAACACAACACCAGGTTTTAACATCTACCGACATGAAGGACGGGGGTTTAAAACGGGTTTGAAAACACGTGTGTACCACGTCTGTGTAGCCTTCAGTCATGCCGATCCACTGTCCTCCAGGTAACCTCATCTGGTTCTCAAACACCTCCTCAGTGAAGGTCATGTGACCGGCGTCCACGTCAAACAGCAGCCTGAGGGTCAACAAACAACACACAATCTATGATCTATATTAATTCATCTTTTAATGAGTCAGTGGACACATTTAATTCACTGGAAAACATCTGGAAGCAAATGTGACAAAAAGAAAACAAAAATAAGAAAACATGAAACAATAAAAGTGTAACTGATGCTGACTCAAACAAAAGTAGAAGAACACCGAAAATATAATATTAAATCAAATTAAATTAGAACTTTAAATAACAAAAAAGAAGACAAAACCTAAATATTAAGAAGGAATCCAAAGAAAGCATAACTAATATTAGAACCTGAAAACTCAAAAAAATGGGATTTGAAACAGAAACAAGTGGAAGAAAGTGAAAAAAATAGACTCTAGTGGGATCAATAAGGTATGCCCAAATATAATTAATGAAATAATACTATAAACATGGGGCTGCACAGTGACTAGTGGTTAGCACTGTTGCCTTGCAGCCAGAAGATCCCGGTTCAAATCCCTGGGATCTTTCTGCATGGAGTTTGCATGTTCTCCCTGTGCATGCGTGGGTTTTCTCCGGGTACTCCGGCTTCCTCCCACAGTCCAAAAACATGCTGAGGTTAATTGGTTACTCTAAATTGTCCGTAGGTGTGAATGTGAGTGTGATTGTGTGTCTGTATATGTAGCCCTGTGACAGACTGGTGACCTGTCCAGGGTGTCCCCTGCCTTCACCAGAGTCAGCTGGGATAGACTCCAGCACCCCCCATGACCCTAGTGAGGATAAAGCGGTGGATAGAGAATGGATGGATGGATGGATGGATGGATGGATGGATGGATGGATGGATGGATGGATGGATGGATGGATGGATGAATGGATGGATGGATGGATGGATGAATGGATGGATGGATGGATGGATGGATGGATGGATGGATGGATGGATGGATGGATGGATGAATGGATGGATGGATGGATGGATGAATGGATGGATGGATGGATGGATGGATGGATGGATGGATGAATACTATAAACATCTTCTCAGAAGCATTTATCTTCAGCTGTAAAACCAATAATGAGTCCATCAGAGAAGAAACATCGTATCTGGTGCAGACGCTTATTTTACTGGATAAAACTGGACCTAAAATGGGCCAACGTGTTTCTGAAACTTTAATTTCTATCAGAGTATTCTCACAGAAACCTGATCAGAAGTCTTGACCAATCAGTGATGGACTAACAGGACAGAACCAGCAGAGAAGAACACTGACTCACGTCTTCTCGGGGCTGATGAACCAGTCTCCTGCCCAGGTCCATCCAGGTGAAGGTTTGAAGCTCTCTTTGGTCAGCTTCACTCGGCCGGTCACGTCGCTGAACTTGGGGTACGTTAAACCTGTAGTTCCCCAGCTGCCCACCAGGGCGAGCCGGGTCTGGTTCTCATACTGCAGACAGAGAAGGATTATGGGATGCCACTAGCCTAGCCGCACTAGACCCATGTTCTGAAGACGCAAGGGTCTAGGGAGGGAGGCGGGCTCAAAGGTTGTCTATCAAATCACTCTGCAGCAATTGGGTAGGTATACAACCAATCAGCACAACAAATAGGCTGACGTAGTTCCGAGAGTGCCGGAAATCAGAGGATGCGGTAGTTCGATGAAGGCTTATTTATACAGTCAATGGGTGAAGCTCAAGTATATTACAGACATGTTAACAGAAACATTATTCAGAGTCGGTGCTAATGGAGCTCAACGACTGTTGTCGTTTTGTTGTCGACCCTGGCAGAGAATTAAATTCGTTGCCGTGGGTTGTCTAGCGCGGCTAGGCTAGTTGTTTCCGGTTGTTTCTGTCAGGTCTGTTGTCACTTAGTTACCGAGGGTAACTTGACCGTTGTGTCTTCAGAGCGCGACTAGGCAAGGATGCCACTGAAATCCATTCCTCTACAGGTTGCTTGGTTACGACTCCTTTCATCCACTTTAAACACATTCAGCTTTAGTACATCACATAGTTTGTCAAAGTTCTTCCAAGAAGGGCAGAGGTTTGGTTTTTAGCATTATTCACTGGCCTAATATTTCACTTTCAGTCGCTTGTGTGGGGACATTAAGGCACCAAACAACAAACTGACAGTTTCTAATATATCAGCCATATATTGTTGTGTTTGTGTTTCTCACCGTCTCAGCAAACACTGACAGCTTTCCTTCAGCGTACTGGTTGAAGTGTTTGACGTCAGCAGCCAGTCCCAACCACACTTTGACCCTCAGCTGAGCAGGAAGTTTAGCTTCTCCTCCACTGCCCTGTGGATACTACACAATAAAACACACAGCAAAGGTTTGTAGGAAAACATTCACTGTTTTTAGGTCAAACGGTGCGTTTAGGGTTTTAATAAATGTGTTGCTACAGTGACAGAACCAGTGTGTGTGTTCTGGTGCACTGCAACATTCTTTATCATCTTAATATTAATTTAACTCTACTGAGCATTATAACAGAGCTTCACCCTGCAGGACCCAAACACAGGAACAAATGAAGACATAAATAAACAAATGTATGAGTAATAATGTGTAACAAATCATCTGGACATTCAAATTCTTTTATTGATTAATCAAAGGACATTTTATTACACTTTGATGCCTTAACAATACAAACATATGAAAAGAGAGTAAACTAGGCACGTTTTGGACAAATGGCCTTTCAAGTTTACGCTGATGTATGTGACTTTTGATGGAAAACGGTAACATACATCACTGTAATTTATCTATAATTTATATAATACAGTTATATTATATATTATATATTATACAATTTGAAAATATATAAATATACACACAATAGAAAACAATAACTAAAAACTAAAACAGACGTATTTTGCATCAGTGGGGTACTACAGGGTTAAAAGGCAGAACTTCTCTCTTATCAGTAAATTGTGGTTTTCTGACACATGCTGCACACTGATCCTTGCTTTTATCATTAAAGTTACTAATTTACTGACATGTTGCTGTCAGCATCGTGTCCATAAACATGTTTTGACCAAACCGGTAAACACTAAAAGTAAGTCAGTACCTCTTTCAGAAGATCAGTTGATTCTGACGACGTTCGGTTTGGGGTTTGTTTTTATGTGTAACGTTTGTACCTTGAGGAAGACGGTCTGCAGCTGTCCACAGCGTTTTCCACAGTGCTGCTGGGAGAAGATGACGCTGTGAGCCGGGATGCGGTGATACGCCACCCGCGGTCGCCCTGCAGCATCCAGATCACGATGTCTGGGAGGCTGTTCTGAGGCTGGAGGACAGACGAACCAGAACAGAGGACAGGGGGGGTGTTAGTAGTAATTTATCTTCATGAATCTGCTGTACTTACAGAGGGAACTCTCAACTTCCACTGCACAGATTCAGAAACCTGAGGACTTTATCAGGGCAACAACTGTGAACTCCCAGCAGCTAAAACTAGATTTAAACATGAATTATTTGAACCAGAAAACAGAGAAAACATCTGCATCCCAAAACCACATTAGCTGCTAAAGAATATTTAGGCTGTTTCTGACAGCCTCATACATGCAGAACAGCTTCTCTCTCCCACTAAAACAAACTTCACATTTACAACAACTAGTCCGATTCTCTGTTCAGTAATAATGCAGGAAATCACCCACAAGGATAGAAGTCATCAAATTACACACAAACAGGTGTTGGGATTAAACTGTATTAATTTTTACATGGTTTTTACTCCTACTTAAGATGTTTTCTACCTTAATTTGTGGAGTTCAGCACCAGTTTACAGACAGAATCAGATTTATTCAATAAAAAAATGACCAAATCTATCACAGATGACCGAGGTCTGCAGAAATGTAAATGTTGGTACATAGTAAAATCTCCTTCCTTCTACATGAAAAAACATAAAAATATACCTTAACTTAAATGTCCGTTAACACAGCTGGCAGATGAAGGTTCTTACCTCCTCAGACATGGTCCTCAGCCGGTTGGCCCATCCTCAGCCTGCTCCAGAAACCGTGGACAGCTCGGTTTCTGCTCCGTGTTTTCAGAGCCAGAGCCAGAGCCACGATCTGCTGCAGGTGGAGCGTCCGGATGTGTCTGAGAGAGCGGTCCAGAGGAGTAGCACACTGCCAGTGGTCGATGGAGGGAAGCTCCTGACTGTCAGTTATAAGCAGAGATACACCATCAGATTCATGACAAACACAGCGATGGAGGGAAGCTCCTGACTGTCCGTTATAAGCAGAGATACACCATCAGATTCATGACAAACACAGCGATGGAGGGAAGCTCCTGACTGTCCGTTATAAGCAGAGATACACCATCAGATTCATCACAAACACAGCGATGGAGGGAAGCTCCTGACTGTCAGTTATAAGCAGAGATACACCATCAGAATTCATGACAAACACAGCGATGGAGGGAAGCTCCTGACTGTCAGTTATAAGCAGAGATACACCATCAGATTCATGACAAAACACGATGGAGGGAAGCTCCTGACTGTCCGTTATAAGCAGAGATTACACCATCAGATTCATTGACAAACACAGCGATGGAGGAAGCTCCTGACTGTCCGTTATAAGCAGAGATACACCATCAGATTCATCACAAACACAGCGATGGAGGGAAGCTCCTGACTGTCAGTTATAAGCAGAGATACACCATCAGATTCATTGACAAAACACAGCGATGGAGGGAAGCTCCTGGACTGTCAGTTATAAGCAGAGATACACCATCAGATTCATGACAAACACAGCGATGGAGGAAGCTCCTGACTGTCCGTTATAAGCAGAGATAAACACCATCAGATTCATGACAAACACAGCGATGGAGGAAGCTCCTGACTGTCCGTTATAAGCAGAGATACACCATTCAGATTCATGACAAACACAGCGATGGAGGGAAAGCTCCTGACTGTCCGTTATAAGCAGAGATACACCATCAGATTCATGACCAAACACAGCGATGGAGGGAAGCTCCTGACTGTACCGTTATAAGCAGAGATACACCATCAGATTCATCACAAACACAGCGATGGAGGGAAGCTCCTGACTGTCAGTTATAAGCAGAAGATACCCATCAGATTCATCACAAACACAGCGATGGGAGGGAAGCTCCCTGACTGTCAGTTATAAGCAGAGATACACCATCAGATTCATCACAAACACAGCGATGGAGGGAAGCTCCTTGACTGTCCGTTATAAGCAGAGATACACCATCAGATTCATGACCAAACACAGCGATGGAGGGAAGCTCCTGACTGTCAGTTATAAGCAGAGATACACCATCAGATTCATGACAAACACAGCGATGGAGGGAAGCTCCTGACTGTCAGTTATAAGCAGAGATACACCATCAGATTCATCACAAACACAGCGATGGAGGGAAGCTCCTGACTGTCAGTTATAAGCAGAGATACACCATCAGATTCATCACAAACACAGCGATGGAGGGAAGCCTCCTGACTGTTCCGTTATAAGCAGAGATACACCATTCAGATTCATCACAAACACAGCGATGGAGGGAAGCTCCTGACTGTCCGTTATAAGCAGCAGATACACCATCAGATTCATCAAAACACAGCGATGGAGGGAAGCTCCTGACTGCCCGTTATAACAGAGATACACCATCAGATTCATCACCAGTCATACATCAGCAGACAGGGTGAGGAATGTCAGATTATTGTGAAATGTGCTTCAATCAATCAATCAATCAATCAATCAATCAATCAATCAATCAATCAATCAATCAATCAATCAATCAATCAATCAATCAATCAATCTTTATTTATAAAGCCCTTTTCATGCCAGGGAGCAGCTCAAAAGTGCTTTAGATAAAAACAATACAACAATTAAAAGCACTTAATACAGGAGATATAAAACAAACACACGCACCACACACAAATACACATAAACACACACTCACACAAACTCAGGAATTAAGAACACTTGAGGAAACGCTGGTCTCACACAGTGGGGAAACACCAGCGAATGAGGAACAGAGTAACATGGAAAAAATAGGATATATAAATAAAAGCAATAAGAGCAATAAAAATTAAGATAAATAAATAAAAGGAATAAAAGACTTCAGACCGGACTGAAGCCGGCGTAAAAAAGTAAAAACACGATAAATAATAAAATAACACAAGTAGCTAAAACCAGACTAAAAGGTTAAAATAATAAACAAATAAATAAACATAGTTTAATCAAAAGCCAAGCTAAAAGGTAGGTCTTGAGTTTGCTTTTAAAAACGTACACATTCTCTGTGCTTCCATTCCTTTAAAACTTAACATTTAAAATTAAAACTGATCCATTAATAATAAAGTAACAAATAAAGTCCTGTTAGAAACTGCAAGTAGAATAAATTCAAAAAGCTGTAAAATTACCACAAAAGAGACCAACTGCCAAAAAAGGACCAAAACCACCACAAAGAAACACAAAATCAGCACAGAAAGAGGTAAAAATATCACAAATTTCCATCATTTCTGATCCTCAGACAGACAGAACCACCACATTTAGGAGGAGAAACATGGTAAAAATGAATTTTACATTCAGTTCAGGTGTCACAGTCTAAAACACTAAATCTATCTCCTGTCCCATACAAATTATTGAGGGTTTAAAAAAGAATCCATTAGAAAGTGTGATATCTGGACCAACTTCATGGATTTCAAGGACTTGGAACTTTGAAAATATTCTCAGTATGAAGGTAAAACTTTGCTTCATTAAATAAAGTCACTGTAGATAATCAGTGGATTCTGAGGAGGTCAGAGGGGACGGATTGGTTATTTATGGGTTGAAACTGTTGTCAGCTGTCAAATGAGACATATTAGAGAAAGAGCTCTTTTTCTTAATGAACCAGCGGGTGGTTTAGAGTCTGAGGATGGAGAGAAAACTGGAAGGGAAAATATTTAAGTAAAACCAGAATAATTTGTGAGGAATGAGGAGACACTACTTTTTAAAAAACATTTAAAAATCCAATACAAATCCACGAGACAGAAAATGACTCAAATGAGACAGAAAATGACCAAAATGAGACAGAAAATGAGACAGAAAATGGCCAAAATGAGACGGAAAAATGAGACAGAAAATGACCAAAATGAGACAGAAAATGAGACAGAAATGACCAAAATGAGACAGAAAATGAGACAGAAAATGACCAAAATGAGACAGAAAATGAGACAGAAAATGACCAAAATGAGACGGAAAATGAGACAGAAAATGACCAAAATGAGACAGAAAATGAGACAGAAAATGACCAAAATGAGACAGAAAATGACCAAAATGAGACGGAAAATGAGACAGAAAATGACCAAAATGAGACAGAAAATGAGACAGAAAATGACCAAAATGAGACGGAAAATGAGACAGAAAATGACCAAAATGAGACAGAAAATGAGACAGAAAATGACCAAAATTAGACAGAAAATGACCAAATGAGACGGAAAATGAGACAGAAAATGACCAAAATGAGACAGAAAATGAGACAGAAAATGACCAAAATGAGACGGAAAATGAGACAGAAAGTGACCAAAATGAGACAGAAAATGAGACAGAAAATGAGACAGAAAATGACTAAAATGAGACAGAAAATGACTAAAATGAGACAGAAAATGAGACGGAAATGACCAAAATGAGACACAAAATGACCAAAATGAGACAGAAAATGACCAAAATGAGACGGAAAATGAGACAGAAAATGACCAAAATGAGACAGAAAATGAGACAGAAAATGACCAAAATGAGACGGAAAATGAGACAGAAAATGACCAAAATGAGACAGAAAATGAGACAGAAAATGACCAAAATGAGACAGAAAATGACCAAAATGAGACAGAAAATGAGACAGAAAATGACCAAAATTAGACAGAAAATGACCAAAATGAGACGGAAAATGAGACAGAAAATGACCAAAATGAGACAGAAAATGAGACAGAAAATGACCAAAATGAGACGGAAAATGAGACAGAAAGTGACCAAAATGAGACAGAAAATGCGACAGAAAATGAGACAGAAAATGACTAAAATGAGACAGAAAATGAGACGGAAAACGACCAAAATGAGACACAAAATGACCAAAATGAGACAGAAAATGAGACACAAAATGAGCAATACGTTTAGTAGTACTATTATCACATCTGTTCTCTCATCAAAATGAAAAACAAGCTGTAAAATAAATGTTGTTCAGTATTTTCCTCTGAAATGTTCTTAAGTATAAAACAGAATAAAATGTGAACACTTAAATACAAATGGCTTAAAATGGTAAAAGCACAGATAAGTGCTGGATAAAATAATGATGTAATGCTTTACCTGCAGTCTGTGATGACCTGATCCAGCAGCTCCACCACTCTCAGCTCCACCTCCTCCAGGTCGCTGCCGGCCTTCACCTGCAGCTGGACTCGCTGCAGATTCACTTCCTGGACACACAGCAGACAATCAGTCACATGAAGGTGTGGGTTCAAACTCCTGACGAGCCCCTTTGAGGTTTGTACTCTGAGCTGCAGCTGAGCGGTGACCCACCAGTCTGTCTATGATGTCCAGCAGCATGTTCAGAGCCTCGATCCTGGGCTTGATGTCTTCCCACTCTGAGGACAGAACCACCACCGGCTTCACGTTTCCCCACGGCAGGTTAGTAGTAGTGGCAGCCTGGAGGTGGCATCCATCATTACTTCATTATTATTATTATAAAAACATCTTCTGGAATCAAACCATTATTCAGCAACGTTTTCAATCCTTAATTTACATCATTTTCTTTCAAATAACGGTCAGAATCCATAAAATAAAATGCTCTGCTCATTGAAATACAATGTTAAAAAAAAGAACAATACTTCTTTTCTGTGGTTCTACTCATTATAATCTGTAATTTCAATAAAATAATTAAGATAAGTTTAATTTAAAAGTAGACATAATATGCAAAATAACATTTTAAAAATACTTTCCATGTTTTAATCCTTAACATACATCATTTTTCATTCAAAAGCTGCAGTTTTTTACTGAATGAATAAATGTTTGTAAACGGCATCGTTAACGCTGACCTACCGTCAAACACCGCCCGGCTGAACTGAGTGGTGGAGGCCAGAGGCAGGCAGGTGTAGTCAAACTTGTTGCCATAGTTACCGATGCTGACCTCAAACTGGATGGCGTCGTCCACGTCCTGGAGGAGCGTGGCCGAGTAGAACGCCACGAACAGAGAGAACTTCCTCTTCCGGAGGAACTTCTGCAGGACGGAGAGAACGGTTGGAAATGAGGGATGTTAGACATTAAAAGTTCTCCAGACGTGTTCAGATTCTCACCTCCACCACCAGCAGGTCGTCTGAAGGGACGTCTTCAGTCCTCTGCTCCGGTTTGTCCACCAGTTTTGGTGCTTAGTTCCAGTAAAACTCGACCTCTGTAGGCCACGCCCTCGCCCTGACGGACAGAAGACGAGGGCACCGTTTGGTATGAAGGTTATTGTTTTATGATTAAATGTTCTGACAGAAACCAGACATAAACAACTGAAACAAGACACAAAAACGACAGAAACATTACACAAATGACATACACGAGACATAAAAGACAGAAACAAGATAGAAAACGGAAAAAAAAGACAGAAAAGGACAGAAAGAAGACACAAAACGACAAAACGAACCAGAAAATGACAAAAACAAGACACAAAATGACAGAAACAAGATAGACAACAGAAAAAAAGACAGAAAATGACAAAACAAGACACAAAACGACAGAAACATTACACAAAATGACATACACGAGACATAAAATGACTAAAACAAGATAGAAAATGGAAAAAAAGACAGAAAACGACAAAAACAAGACACAAAACAACTAAAAGAAGACACAAAACTAGAAAAGACACAAAATGGCAAAAAATAGACATAAAATGAGACAAAACGATAAAAACGAGACACAAAGCTCCAGAGGCCGTTATGGTGAAAATCCAGGAGAAACAACCAAAGCAGTCTTTCCTGACCCGATAAACTCACTGTAGTCACTGAGATCACGGTCCTGTGTTTAATGTGAACATCAGCTGAATCTTCTACTACACTGCTGTCACATGATTGGCTGATTGGATAAAAGGTGAGCAGGTTTTCTGCCCATAAAGCTCCACAAAGTGCATTCAAATCAAAGCAGCAGGGTTTCACTTTCAAGAGAACAGAAGGAGTTACTTTTCCCAGGTTCAGAGCCTCATGGGGGTCATTGAAGGCGGTGAACTCTCTGGGGCTGCCGTACAGGTTGACAAAACATGGACCGAACGTTGGAAGGAAACCCAGACTGTCATCAACTGCAACGACAGAAAGACTGGAATCAGCAGCAGCTTAAATACAGACCTGTGATTAAAATCAAGGCAATCAAACAGGATAAAATGATTAAAGTGAAGATACAGGATCACATATTTTCTAGATTTCTACATCATTTATCCACGATTCAAACAGGTCTGATTGAAAGTGGGAACAGTGAATTAAGAGCACAAAGTGGAGAGGACGGTGGACGTACTGCCAGGCTGGACGGTCCGAGGAGTCAAGTCATCTGAATGCGTAGAGAGGAAGGATGGTTCAGAATCACAGACAGAAACAGATGTCTTTGAACGCCACTCAAACCCACACAGAAGCAGCTCAAACACAGCACACCCAACACTCGCTTGTTTTAGGTCTGAAGGACCTGAAACAAGGCGGTGAACAAAGTTCCAACCATTTTAATTAACACTGGTTTGATCAATGAGATCACTGGTTCCAACAGCAGCCTCTACAAGCTATTCTGACGGTGTAACACGTTACAAAACAACTAAATGAATCATTCACTGTAGAATGATTCAGCAGAAACAGACAAGACTGATGGAAAAATGTTTATTAGGGATGAATGATCTGATGTCAAACATCAGATTAAGGGTGGATCAATGCATTTTCTGTCTCATCAGTATCAGCTTTAACTCAAGTCTGATCCTTTGCTTTACGTCTACTCTTACAGATCAAAGAGAGAGCACAGTTTGTGTTGCATTATAAAGACACCCACAACATGATTAACATTAAAGGCTTACAACTTCCTCATACATGGAAACCAGCCAGGTTTAAGAACTGCAGGGCCTCATCCAGGATTTGAACCCAGAACCTTTAACATCCTGAGCAAGAACCATTCCACAAGACCAATGACCCACACAACAACAAAGAACTAGACAGGTTTAGATCAGACAACATTTAACCTCAGCAAAAACTGCAAAAACATAAGAAACCACTATGATGGATTGTTGGTCCAGGGGCATGATTCTCGCTTAGGGTGTAAGAGGTCCTGGGTTCAGATCCCAGACGAGCCCCTAAAAGTTAAATTGCTGTTGATCTGGTGGTTGTGAAATAACTTCCAGTGGTATGGAGTGTAAGACCTTAAAGAGCTTTTATTACAGTTGGTGTAGTTAAAACCAGCTTGTCATGTTGTTGGCATGCCAGATGTGTACACTAACCAAATACTGAAACAAACAGTGTTTAAAGGCGCTCATCCGGGATTTTAACCCAGAACCTATCATACTTGAAGCTGGACTCATACCCCTACACCAACAAGCAATATAACCTACCACATAGTAGACCAAGAATAGATTGCATTAAACCTCAGTAAAACCAGTATCTGCAAAGAAATCACCGTGATATTTACCAGCTATGTGGCTCATTGGTCCAGGGGTATGATTCTAGCTTAGGGTGTGAGAGGTCCTGGGTTCAAATCCCAGATGAGCCCACAAAGGTTAAAATGCTGTTGACTTTCATCATGTGTGATGCATGAGTACATCAGAACAATCACCCAAATCTAAACTTAAAATCATGATATCTCATGAAAATCACTTTATTCCACCAAAACAAACCATTTGCACCAAAAACATTTAGAAGTCTGACTGAGCTGTGATCAGTTATAACACCACAAAAACTCTGTAAAATATATGTACAGGTAGGGTTCCTGTTAAGTACTGGTAACACCTGTGGACAACTGGAAAAATGCTGGACTTGTTAAAATATGTCTCTCTTTTCATATGGCACAGAAAACATGTTGAAAAAAAGTGTGACAATTCCAAAAAACACTGTTTTCTGTGGCTTGTTGGTCTAGAGGTATGATTCTCGCTTCGGGTGTGAGAGGTCCCGGGTTCAAATCCCGGACAAGCCCCTTATGAAGTCTAAATCCTGCCTCCCCAGACTAACCAAAGATGTAACTCTACAATAACTGCACTTCAAAAGCTGAAACATGAGTTCTTTCTGGTGTTGTTAATTTATTATTATAAATGTTTTCCAGGCAAAAACATAAGAGGAACGACACAAACTGTGAGCAAGATTCATGCAAGTTGTCTCCACTGCAAAGACCAAGCAGTGAAGCAGCATCAGTGTTCAGCTCATCACTGAGTTAGTGGAAAACATCCCAGCTGCTCCACATTCACACAACAGATCCTTCTGATGAGCTCTATTGGTGAAAACTGCTACTGACACTAAAGTCAATAAAAAGCCATTCTTGTCCCTGATTTTAAAACATCTGACCTCCATTCCCTCCAAGGTCCTTTCAGGTAGAATTCAGGGAATATGTTGATTTTGTTTAGAGTTTACTTCTTTGTTATTTGGAAAACATTTTGGCTGAATCTTGAAAATTTCACATGTTTCCAGACCTGGAAGTTTTGATTTTTTTTTACCCTGAAAAACAAAACAGTGAAACCATTTTCATGGTTCAGTATCTCCAGAAATGTGTTGAGGACAGACAGAATGGTTCCAGTGGATCAGAATGATTGAATGAGTCCAGTAGAGGATTTTTTTAAACTATTAGTCCTTCAAAATAGAAAAGACGTGCAAATTGTCCAAACAACGGCAGCATTTTGCCCCCAGAAAGTTCCTGTAAGTGTATGTAAATGGATGGATCTTTGGTCAACTTTCCCAGGTGTCACAATAAAAGATTCTCTAAATTCAGTCAGGATATTTTACAGAATGTTCATGTGGTCTAAGCCACCACTCATCAGGCTCCTATAATGCTGTCCTGAGAGGTGATTTCACCATCCTGTGAGCAGATAAGCTAAGCTGAAGAAAGTCTACATGGAAATATTCTGCAGAAACTTTGAATACATTGAGTAGTTTTTGTGATGCTGGCTGGCATTTGCAGAAGTCAACAAGGACTTCACTGATAACAGTGTCCCAGTAGATTCAGTTTGTTTTCAGGCAGTGTGAAGGGCAACATTTGGGGGAAACCAAAGCAAAACTAATGCATTAAATGTGAGTAAATGTCACAAACCAAAGCAGACAAGTTAAATAGTAAAGTCCAGTCTAAACTGAACCGATCCAGACTAGTCTCTCACCATCGATCTCCCCTCCAGGAGCCGAGATCTTGGACATACAGAGGTGGGTGGTGCCAATGACGTCGTTGTGACTGGCTCTGTCCCTGGAATGAAAAAGCAGAAGAACCCAAAGCACTTAGACATGGATGGAGACACAATAAAACCTTGAAGTTCTCAAACTCTCCATTGAACCACAAAGGAGACGTGCAGCACAGAAGCTACTGTATGAACGTTCACCAGTCCACAATTCTGATCCTCATCTTCTCACACATGGAGGGGAACTGTGAAGGAAAAGTAAACATTACAGTACAGTATAATGGTAAAGATGAGTGGACATTGTGGACATGTGTTGGTTTGTTTGTCTCACTCTGATGGGCATGGCCAGGCTCTGGTTCCACTGAGGGTTTGCATTCTTCTCCATGATCTTAGTGCAGACCTGAAAACCAAAGACAGCACGGTAAACCTTCACACGGCTGCTTCCTGACGTTGGGTTTGACATAAATCTGATGGAAATTCACTTCAAGTCTGAGTCACCGTTTTTCCAGCGAAGTGTATCTCCACCATCGGATCCACCAAGTTCTTCCTGTTGCTGTCGAACCCGAGAATCTGTCGCATCCCGTCCATGAAGGCGTCGTCCACTGCAGACAGACAGGAAGGAGAACCTTTCAGTCGCTGCTTTTACATGATACCAGGATGATTCTATGAAATATCACCTCAGAATCAGCTGCTTCTTTGTCTACAGTAACTTTGGGTCAGAATTCACACTTTTTAAACGTCTTTTTTCATCATTTCTGAGCCTAAAAATGTATTCTTTGAGATGATCCTGGTGTCTTCTGTGTGTAAAAATGCTCCTTTCATTGTCTAGAACCTGTTCTGACCAACCACCTATCACGCATGCTGATATGAGCCTTAAAGTTTACCCACAATGCATTGGTCCAAAATGACCCAAAACCTGCCCAAGCTGACTAAATCTTTGTCAAAATTTGTCCAAAATTACTCAAAACTTGTCCAACAGGACAAAAATTTCTCAAAAGGTTACTCCACATTTGTCCAAAAAGCTTCAGTTCTTGTCAGAAATGATTCATTTCTGATCCTCAGAACTTCATCAGTGATAAATCTGGACCCACCTCTATGAACTTCAAGGACCCGGAACTCTGGAAATATTCCCAGTACGAAACTAAAACGGTGCATTACCACGGTGGAGACTCACTCTGTGGCAGGTCTTCTGCTCTGAAGATCCTCAGTGTGAATGTTGCTCCTCTCAGAGACAGACCGGCCGGCCTCAGCAGGTTTCCTTCTATGTCCTCCTTGTCCTCCACACACTCACGTTTGTCAGCCTGGAAACACACGCGATGAACATAATCACATTTATTAAAGCACTGACTGAGATAAGAGATAAAAGTCTAAAGGGTTCAGTCACTCTACAGCAGACTAACTTCTCTTACTGGGTGCTGACATGAGCTCAGTAACTTGAGGAGTTCTTTAAATGTAGTTTCTAACTGGTGTAATTCTATGTAGAAAAATGAATAATGGAGGTTTATATGTTAGCCTGTATGGTGAATTTTATGTTGAAAATCAGACATGGAGCAGCTCAGGAGTGTCCAACATGAGGCCCGTGGGCCAAAAGCGGTCCTCCAGAGGGACCAACATGAGGCCCGTGGACCAAAAGCGGTCCTCCAGAGGGACCAACATGAGGCCCGTGGACCAAAAGCGGTCCTCCAGAGGGACCAACATGAGGCCCGTGGACCAAAAACGGTCCTCCAGAGGGTCCAACATGAGGCCCGTGGACCAAAAGCGGTCCTCCAGAGGGTCCAACATGAGGCCCGTGGACCAAAAGCGGTCCTCCAGAGGGACCAACATGAGGCCCGTGGACCAAAAGCGGTCCTCCAGAGGGTCCAACATGAGGCCCGTGGACCAAAAGAGGTCCTCCAGAGGGACCAACATGAGGCCCGTGGACCAAAAGCGGTCCTCCAGAGGGACCAACATGAGGCCCGTGGACCAAAAGCGGTCCTCCAGAGGGTCCAACATGAGGCCCGTGGTCCAAAAGAGGTCCTCCAGAGGGACCAACATGAGGCCCGTGGACCAAAAGCGGTCCTCCAGAGGGACCAACGTGAGGCCCGTGGACCAAAAGCGGTCCTCCAGAGGGACCAACGTGAGGCCCGTGGGCCAAAAGCGGTCCTCCAGAGGGACCAACGTGAGGCCCGTGGGCCAAAAGCGGTCCTCCAGAGGGACCAACATGAGGCCCGTGGACCAAAAACGGTCCTCCAGAGGGTCCAACGTGAGGCCCGTGGACCAAAAGCGGTCCTCCAGAGGGACCAACATGAGGCCCGTGGACCAAAAACGGTCCTCCAGAGGGTCCAACGTGAGGCCCGTGGACCAAAAGCGGTCCTCCAGAGGGACCAACATGAGGCCCGTGGACCAAAAGCGGTCCTCCAGAGGGTCCAACATGAGGCCCGTGGACCAAAGCGGTCCTCCAGAGGGTCCAACGTGAGGCCCGTGGACCAAAAGCGGTCCTCCAGAGGGTCCAACGTGAGGCCCGTGGGCCAAAAGCGGTCCTCCAGAGGGACCAACGTGAGGCCCGTGGGCCAAAAGCGGTCCTCCAGAGGGACCAACGTGAGGCCCGTGGACCAAAAACGGTCCTCCAGAGGGTCCAACGTGAGGCCCGTGGACCAAAAGCGGTCCTCCAGAGGGACCAACATGAGGCCCGTGGACCAAAAACGGTCCTCCAGAGGGTCCAACGTGAGGCCCGTGGACCAAAAGCGGTCCTCCAGAGGGACCAACATGAGGCCCGTGGACCAAAAGCGGTCCTCCAGAGGGTCCAACGTGAGGCCCGTGGACCAAAAGCGGTCCTCCAGAGGGACCAACATGAGGCCCGTGGACCAAAAACGGTCCTCCAGAGGGTCCAACATGAGGCCCGTGGACCAAAAGCGGTCCTCCAGAGGGACCAACATGAGGCCCGTGGACCAAAAGCGGTCCTCCAGAGGGACCAACATGAGGCCCGTGGACCAAAAGCGGTCCTCCAGAGGGTCCAACATGAGGCCCGTGGTCCAAAAGAGGTCCTCCAGAGGGACCAACATGAGGCCCATGGACCAAAAGCGGTCCTCCAGAGGGACCAACATGAGGCCCGTGGACCAAAAGCGGTCCTCCAGAGGGACCAACATGAGGCCCGTGGGCCAAAAGCGGTCCTCCAGAGGGACCAACATGAGGCCCGTGGGCCAAAAGCGGTCCTCCAGAGGGACCAACATGAGGCCCGTGGGCCAAAAGCGGTCCTCCAGAGGGTCCAACATGAGGCCCGTGGACCAAAAGCGGTCCTCCAGAGGGACCAACATGAGGCCCGTGGACCAAAAGCGGTCCTCCAGAGGGACCAACATGAGGCCCGTGGTCCAAAAGCGGTCCTCCAGAGGGACCAACATGAGGCCCGTGGTCCAAAAGCGGTCCTCCAGAGGGTCCAACATGAGGCCCGTGGGCCAAAAGCGGTCCTCCAGAGGGTCCAACATGAGGCCCGTGGGCCAAAAGCGGTCCTCCAGAGGGAGCAACATGAGGCCCGTGGGCCAAAAGCGGTCCTCCAGAGGGTCCAACATGAGGCCCGTGGGCCAAAAGCGGTCCTCCAGAGGGACCAACATGAGGCCCGTGGGCCAAAAGCGGTCCTCCAGAGGGTCCAACATGAGGCCCGTGGGCCAAAAGCGGTCCTCCAGAGGGACCAACATGAGGCCCGTGGGCCAAAAGCGGTCCTCCAGAGGGTCCAACATGAGGCCCGTGGTCCAAAAGCGGTCCTCCAGAGGGACCAACATGAGGCCCGTGGGCCAAAAGCGGTCCTCCAGAGGGTCCAACATGAGGCCCGTGGGCCAAAAGCGGTCCTCCAGAGGGACCAACATGAGGCCCGTGGACCAAAAGCGGTCCTCCAGAGGGACCAACATGAGGCCCGTGGTCCAAAAGCGGTCCTCCAGAGGGACCAACATGAGGCCCGTGGTCCAAAAGCGGTCCTCCAGAGGGTCCAACATGAGGCCCGTGGGCCAAAAGCGGTCCTCCAGAGGGTCCAACATGAGGCCCGTGGGCCAAAAGCGGTCCTCCAGAGGGAGCAACATGAGGCCCGTGGGCCAAAAGCGGTCCTCCAGAGGGTCCAACATGAGGCCCGTGGGCCAAAAGCGGTCCTCCAGAGGGACCAACATGAGGCCCGTGGGCCAAAAGCGGTCCTCCAGAGGGTCCAACATGAGGCCCGTGGGCCAAAAGCGGTCCTCCAGAGGGACCAACATGAGGCCCGTGGGCCAAAAGCGGTCCTC
Source organism: Acanthochromis polyacanthus (assembly GCF_021347895.1). Lineage (NCBI taxonomy): Eukaryota > Metazoa > Chordata > Actinopteri > Pomacentridae > Acanthochromis > Acanthochromis polyacanthus. The sequence goes on along the minus strand of NC_067135.1, from coordinate 1,315,106 downwards.
CAGAGGGATCAACATGAGGCCCGTGGGCCAAAAGCGGTCCTCCAGAAGGTCCAACATGAGGCCCGTGGGCCAAAAGCGGTCCTCCAGAGGGTCCAACATGAGGCCCGTGGTCCAAAAGCGGTCCTCCAGAGGGACCAACATGAGGCCCGTGGTCCAAAAGCGGTCCTCCAGAGGGTCCAACATGAGGCCCGTGGTCCAAAAGCGGTCCTCCAGAGGGACCAACATGAGGCCCGTGGTCCAAAAGTGGTCCTCCAGAGGGTCCAACATGAGGCCCGTGGTCCAAAAGCGGTCCTCCAGAGGGACCAACATGAGGCCCGTGGTCCAAAAGCGGTCCTCCAGAGGGTCCAACATGAGGCCCGTGGTCCAAAAGCGGTCCTCCAGAGGGACCAACATGAGGCCCGTGGTCCAAAAGTGGTCCTCCAGAGGGTCCAACATGAGGCCCGTGGTCCAAAAGCGGTCCTCCAGAGGGTCCAACATGAGGCCCGTGGTCCAAAAGCGGTCCTCCAGAGGGTCCAACATGAGGCCCGTGGTCCGTGGTTGTTTGTGTTGTAAATCTCCAGTCTTCACCTCCAGTAACTTCATTAATGATGTAAACTCACCGGCGGCTCGTCTCCAGCTGCCAACACGAACAGGCTGACCTTCAGGTAACCTTTGACGCCTGCAGAGAGGTCATCAGGGTCGCACAGCAGCAGCCATTTCCTCAAGAAGCAGTGTCCTGAAGATTTAAAGCCACAAACCCAGAGCTTCAACATCAGACTCACTGTTATCATGGATTCATTCACTCTGACCTGATCTGTAGTGACACCAACAGATACTCACTGTGCTCACTGTAGACGGTTCCTACGTCCAGCTGTGGGAAACAATGGAAAGATTTTAGATTTGTTTCACTTTTTACAACACATTTTCACAGACTGACTGTAAAAGAAGTTAAAACATCAATCTGTTTACTTATTTGTTAAATGGCACCAAAACTAGAAATGGTAATTTTTCTGTTTTCATCCTTAAAATAAAACCTGTGAGGTCATTTTCAGGGTTCAGTATCTCCAGAAATAAAACTTCTACAGCCGTGATATGTGGTGAGGACACAGAATAGTTTCAGCAGACTGGAATGATTTCATGGATCCAGCAGAGGATTGTTTGTAATTATTGGTCCTTCAAAATGGAAAAAAGTGCAAATTGTCCAAACAGGATTAGTATTGTGTCCCCAGAACGTTCTAATATATGAATGGATCCATGTTTCTACTAAAATCCAGTCTCTGGTCCACATTTCTCTGACTGTTGAGGCCCTAACATCAGCAGAACCTGATGGTTAAAGTTTGACCAGACCAGGTTCCAGTGTTTAGATGTTTAGACTAAATGTTGATGTGAATTCATTGGTAGCAGCACAAATGCTCATAGAGGTCTAAATGTTCTTATTACATGTGCATCAGTATTTTACAGAACTTAGTTTTGTGTCCTACGTAACAAAACAACTCACCTTGAATTCACCGATCACAGCGTCGGTTCTCAATGAACGAGAGTCGCACACCTGAAAGGACACAAAGATTTAACGCTGAATTCAAATGAACCTAAGATCTACGTCACCAGTTCTAGACAAAGAAAGAGAGTAAAGAACATTCCTCTGCCTCCTACGGACACTCACAGTGATGAAGATGGGTTCATCAAACAGCTCTGAGGGCGTCTCAAAGAAGTTCATGAAGAACGTCTGTGGGGGGGGAACAGCAGGAAGCATTTAGAGTTTTAATCAGAGGCACTGCAGCTCCTTATCTGGACAGAAACGGCGCTAAATACCTCGTCAAACACCGGGTTGTTGCCCTTTCTGATGCGGGTCCTCTTGGTCTGCCCGCCCACCGTTACCTTGACGACAGGTTTGATGTTGATGCCCGGCAACTGTCGTCCCTCGATGACCCGAACACGGATCTGAAGACGCATGGAGGCAACATTTAAATTAATTCAGCCAAAGTTAGGAATTCCTGCTTTGGTTCATCGTGCTGTTTTGGTCTGAGTTTCTACTGTGGTCCATTAAAACCACCACAGGGGGGCGCTGTGAGCAAAAACATCACATTCAGCACCGGCCAGGAGATTCTATCCAACACAGAAATGGGTTTTATAAATACTAAATAAAATACTAAATGTTTCTCCTCTCAGTTTAAAAGTGTAAAATACCACAAACTTAAATAGTTCGGGCCATAACAGTTAATTTATTTGTACAGAGATAAATATGAAGTGTGAATTAACGGCAAACAAAACAGCATTTAAAGTCTGAGCCAAACTGTAACAAAGGCTAAAAAATTCATATTCTGCCTGCATCATCAATAAAACATATTCAATAAAATAACAGCACAAAAGCACAGTAACTTTCCATAAATGTAACAAAGTTTTAGCCCTAATTCTCCATTAAATCGTGTGCATTTTTTAACGTTTTAAGTGTAAAAACAACAAAATGGCCTAAAATCTATAATATAGACAAATAGATATAAATATGCTGATATAGACAATATCTCTTATTTAAGAAACACATCTATGTAAGATTACAGAACAAATCCTTATTTTTCTGTTAACTGTCACCAACTGAGTTCATTTTTAGGAATATATACACAGCATTAAACTGGAATTCATGGGTTAAAATTAGAATACATTTTCGCATTTTATTATTTTTCAGAAACATATAAAAATTCTCCATAATTCACAGCTACCGGCTTTTAATATTTCATACATGAGACACGTAAATTCACAACTCGGGCTGTCTGATATTGTCTTTTCTGCCAATAATTGAATTTATGATTCCGACATCAACCGATACCGATATCTGTGAGCTGTTTAGCTCAGCTTAGGTCACATCACATGTCTCCTGTGGTGGAACTAACACATCATTTTATTGTGACGCATTCTCAGATGCAACAAGGCTTTCAGATGAAATAATTTATCGGTTTTCATGAAAGGTAAAAAAAGCAACAACAACATTTACCGATATTACATTTTTATGTCCATATCGGGCTTTTCACAATCTATTTTGTGGCTTTGTGGGTAGTTTTATGTATTTCTGTGAAATCTGTAAGATAAATCTGTAAACTTACAGATTTTTTAACAGTGTAATCTGTGTCCAGTGTCTGCTTTGTTTTTTGGAAATGTGCAGATAAATGAGTAATTCTTCAGTGTTTTCAGGATAACCGACCTGTATGTCCTGGGCTTTGTTGGGCAGCTGTTTCTGCTGACTGCTGGCTCCCCTCTTCCTCTTCCTCAGCCCTCCGTGGGTGTTGTAGGACGGAGGAGAGCGTTTGGGCGTCTGGGCGGTGGGGGACTCCTGGCCCGGGGGCCCCTGAGGGCCGACGATCACCATGGAGCGTCCGTCATCGGCCCCCTGGTCCTCTGCAGCCTCCAGCATCACCATACTCTCAGTGTCCTCCTCACCCAGAGTGTCCAGAGAAATCACTGCGTTCATATTTCCATAAAGTCAGAACTCTGGTACACTTGGACAGTTGAAGCTCAAAATAGTTTCAGTAATGGCCGTTTTGTTTGACCACATTAAGCATTTTGTACCTGAATTAAACCTAAAGGCACACATCAAAAAGCAGCAAAAAACATGTCTAAAATACAGAAAAATGGAGGAATACTTTAACACTGAAAACTGCAAAAACTGTGAAAATATCAGCAAATATTTATAAAGTATGATAATATATAATTATATTTTTGCTGATTTAAACACAGAGAAATGTGATCTTCTTTGTAAAAATACAGAATTTCTACATGGATTATTTACAGTTTTGGCCTGTTTTTATATGGCTAACATGTAATTTAATAGTTTTGTTTGGTGATTTTTACAAGATATTATTTGTTAGTTACCAGAACTAAATGATTTCACATTTTTTATAGTAACCCAAAAGTTCAGTTACACATTATTTTACAGTAAAACAGTAGTTTTGTGGTCAGTCAGTCCTTTTTTATAAAAATAAAGACTTTGATGTGGACATACAGTTTTGTCTGCATTTCTGGGTTAACGTGTGTATTATTGCTTTCTTTGTGTGATTTCAGTATTTATCATCTGTACATGTAAGAACTACAAGTCCAGCAGACACACACACGACATTTAAAATGAAAAACACATCTGAGTTCTGGAAAAAACTGCAACCAGATCAGTTTAAATCCATCCAGGTGTCACAATATAAAGAATAAATCTGGTTTCTGTTCATTTTCTCTGTCACCAACATTATGGGATGTATCATAGTTTGAACAATAAAACTGCAGCAGTTTAATGTCAACAAGCGTTGGTAAAAGTGCATTGTGGGTAAACTTTAAGGCTCATATCAGCATGTGTGACAGGTGGTTGGTCAGAACAAGTTCTAGACGATGAAAGGAGCATTTTTTGATACCAGGATCATCTGATAGACGGGATAAAGCTCTGCATGGCTTTATTAAATATACTAAAGTTATTGAATTTAAAAGAACAGCTGACTGTGAGCAGGTCAGGAATGAGGATCTGATGATGTGTCAGCTTAAGACTTGCAGCCTTTTTGTGAAAATGCTGACCACGGTGGTCTCCAGTTACTCCGTCTGCTGGTGATGGAATATCTGGTTTGTTCCCTACAGTGTCTCTGCACCAGTGGATCCTTAGTTAAGGGGATTTTCTGAAAATGTCTGAATTCACCGTTAGCTTCTCACATGAACAGCTGTTAATGTGGTTCTGGTTGAAAATAAAATGGGGGCATGTTCTGGCTCACTTTCTGAGAACATTCACAGCATAAAAAGAGCCCAGTCTACTGATTAACTGTGGAACAGATGACATTACTTGTGACGGTGTCCAGCTCCACACTGGGGTTGCTGTGGGGAAGAGCTTCAGGCTGAGGAGGAGGCTGGAAGATGGGAGCTGATCCTGGAGGAGGGATGTAGGAAACCTGCAGGGTCAGCGTGGCCTAGTGGACGCACAAAACACCGTTTAATCAGCAGCAGATTGAGAAGGCCTGATTCTATCACCAGGAATAAAACTAATACTGATGATAAACAGTTCATGTCACCATAATACAACATACACATAATTCATTCCAATCAAAGTTTGAGAACAATAGTTTAATGTAAAAATGTGTTTATTGGAGATGAATGATCAGATTAAGGGTCAGCTTTAACCTCAGTTTGATCTTTTATGTTAGCTTGGGTTAGGATTGTTTTCAGTAGTTTGTGAGAGCCCCTTTAAGTGCTGTTTGGTTAGTTTACATGTCTGATGACATCCAAGATTACTTTTAACCGCAATAAAATCAGAATCAACAAAAAAATCATCATAATCCACACTGTGAATGTGGCTCGTTGGTCTAGAGGTATGATTCTCGCTTCGGGTGTGAGAGGTCCCGGGTTCAAATCCTGGACGAGCCTCTTTAAGTACTGTGTGATCTGATGATGTCCTCAATTATGTTTAATTTCAGTAAAACCAGAATCTATTAAAAATTAGAAATCACCACGTCATTTACTGTGAATGTGGCTCATTGGTCTAGGGGTATGATTCTCCCTTTGGGTGTGAGAGGTCCTGGGTTCAAATCCTGGATGAGCCTCTTTAAGTACTGTGTGATCTGATGATGTCCTCAACTACCTTTAAGCTTCAGTCAATTCCAGCCATCTTCAGTACAAAAAAATCGCTAATATTCTATTTGTAAATAAAAATATGACAAGAAATACAGGGAATATTGAACGTGCATCGCGAGGTGCATTTCCTTGAAAACGACCGATTCGTGGATTTTATACCGACTTCAAGACATGTTTTGGACAAAATATTTTACTGGCTTGTTTCGTCTGGATGTAAAAGGTTGGATTATGGCCGTTTTTTGTGGAATATTTTCATCTGTGTGTAATAATGAACCCGGAAATGTGAGTCGCGCTGTGTACGTTGAAGCCGTGTATAGAGAACGGATGGATGGATATTCGTTGTTTGTCGGACAAATGTGTTTTTCTCACCCGCTGTGGTAATCACATCTGAAAGTTGTTTATACCGGCAGTTTCTTGAGAATCTAAGCTTTCCATCGGTGTATAGTGTTTATATAATCGTGTTTGCAGTTTCAGACATTTAGCAAATTGCTTATGCAGATTTCAAAGTGTACCGCGGGCGGGACACTGAAGCGCAACGGGTTAAGTTCAGTAAAACCAGAATCTATTAAAAAATAGAAATCACCACATCCTTTACTGTGAATGTGGCTCGTTGGTCTAGGGGTATGATTCTCGCTTCGGGTGTGAGAGTGGTAAATGGACTTGCTCTTATATAGAACTTTTCTACTCATCAGAGTACTCAAAGCGCTTTTACAACAGTTGCTTCCATTCACCCAGACACACACACATTCACACACTAATGTGCAGGTTGCTAATCAACCTGCAACATCAGTCAGTATACATTCATACACCAGTGGAACAGTCACTGGTAGGCAATTCAGGGTTCACAATCTTGCCCAAGGAAACCTCGGCATGCAGCACACGACTAGGCGAGAGCGGGAATTGAACCGCCGACCCTTCAATCATTGGACGACCCGCTCTACCACCTGTCCACAGCCACCCCAGAGGTCCCAGGTTCAAATCCCGGATGAGCCCCTTTAAGTACTCAGCATTGTGTCAGTGCAAAATTCAAGTAAATTTGGTCCACAAACCTCTGATAAATAATCTCTGGTTCTCCTGAAACTTGAGCTCTTTCAAAGCACTTTCTAGCAAACTAATTCTCAAACTAACCTCTGTCGCTTCAGCGGGTCAGAATGATGCTTGAGATATTTATAATTACTATTTCCAAAATATATTCTGACTGCTCTTATTGACTGGTCAGAATGATGGAGGAGATAGAGACATCTGGAATCAAAACTCAGACGAGTCACAGTGAATGAAGTTCCAGATATCTGTGATTTTAATTCCAGATAACTTAAATGTTAAAACACCAACAGAGAGGTGCTGCCACATAGAGTGGGTTTGCTTCGTATTATAGCAGTAGAAGCTGTGGGCTTCGTCTGTTTCCTATAACAGGAAAAAGCAGCTTAAGTGATAAGCTGAAGTGTTTCAGTAAACAAAGACATCAGACTGTGGGCAGCAGTTTCTGTCTGAACACATTCATATGTAGTAAAAAATTAAAAGGTGTTTTTCACCATGAACACTTATAAAATCTTTCCTTTATTGGATTTTTAATATATTTTTAATATATTTAACTGTATTTTTACTAGATTTTTCTATATTTGCATTGTATTTCTCTTATATTTTTATTGAATTTTTACAATATTCTTTTCTCTATTTTTACTGAGTTTTAAATATATTTTTCTGTATTTGTATGGTATTTTATTACACTACCATTTAGAAGTTTGGGATCACTCAGAAACGTCCTTATTGTTGAAAGAAAATCTTTTTTTTTTTTTATGAAGATCACATTAAATAAATGGTAAATCCAGTGCAGACATTGTTAATGTGGTAAATGACTATTCTATCTGTAAACAGCTGATTTCTAATGTAATATCTCCATAGGGGTACAGAGGAACATTTCCTGTGTTCTAATGCTACATTGTGTTCGCTAATGGTGCTGATGATTAGAAAAGCCTTGTGCTAACTGGTAAACAACAGATGAACAGGCTGAAAATGATTATTGTTGTGGTTCAGGAAAGTCTTTCTCTATTTCAGGCTCAGACAGGAAGCTGAGAGTGATTAATGACTGGTGATACAGTGGGCAGATCAGCCATGGTGTGTGAACTCACCCCGGTGTTGTTCCTCTTGGTGTCCAGCAGGGAGACGGTGAAGGAGGCGGCCAGGCTGGGAGAGTTGAGGACGTCCCTGAGAGACAACCGACACTCACCCAGAAACCTGCACGGAAAACACACTGCCTGACTCCAAACACAGCTATAGGCAGGGTGACGTTACAGCTCATCCAGGTGGACAAGACGTGGTTTTAGAGCAGATCCACCAGCAGAGAACCTTCTGAAGGTCGCTGAGTCCTGTTTGGTCACAAAAGGTGTTAAATCACTTCTTAAAACTCAGTTTTATTGCTTAACCGCTACTTTCATTGATACCCTTTTACTGTGTCCTTACTGGTTTTATTTTTGTTGTTTTACAAGGAGCAGATAAAAACTGTGTCAACATCCAGATATTTATGGAGCTGACTGATTCAGCTGAGATAAAAAAAAACAATATTTAAGACAATTATTTATGTCTATCAGATGATCCTGGTGTCTTCTGTGTGTAAAACGCTCCTTTCATTGTCTAGAACTTGTTCTGACCAACCATCTATCACACATGCTGATATGAGCCTTAAAGTTTACCCACAATGCACTGCCTAAAAACACTAAAACTTCGTCCAAAGTGACTCAAAACCAGAGAAAAGAGTTTAAGGTTTAAGGTTTGAGAGCAACATCAGCTCTCCACCTCATAGAAAGTCGTTATCTCTGATTGGCTGATTGGTTTCCTGGTCATGGTCGCCATGGTAACACTGTTAACTTTAGGCTCCTACAGTATTTGTGGGATAAATGAGGCGTGCAGCAGATGAACGAATGGATCAATCATTCATCAAATGGGAGGGCGAATAAAAGCACAACGAGAGGATGAGCTGCTCCTTTCATGACGTCTGGATGGAGCTAAACCATCAAAACTAACCTTCTGAAGGGACCACTGGAAGCCATCGCTCTGCTCTGAGCTGCTGCTCACATTTATCTGAAGCTCCTCCTCTGATAGGATTAAGGTGGACTGACTGTTAGATCACTAACATTAGACACAGGCCACAACTGGAAATGTCTGCAGCAAAAATCTGAATTTAACAAATGATAATCTGCTCTTTTACAGTAAATCAACATAAACTTAGCCTTTTTAAAATGAATTTCAATCAGCTAAAATTATTGCTGTTTAATAGATTTTTCCATTATTTGTAAGGAAAATTATTGAGGACTGAAAAACGGTGAATAACTTAATAGGTTGTTATTTTTTCAGTTTTGTTAAATTACAGATAAATATCTAATGATCTCACAGAAAGAAATCATATCAACTTATATGTTATCTGTGAAAAAAACTGGAACTACGACATTATTTACATCCAAAATCTGTATTTTTACAAACAGGGATTTGTTCTTTTACAATGAATGCATATAAAATTACACAATCTTACTGGATTTAAATCAGCTAAAATGTAATTTTACAGATATTTGTTTTTATTTTCACAGTTTTTTAGCATTTTGGAACAACTGCACTTCTGCTTCCAGATTTTTATTTTTTATTTTACAGACTTAAAACTTTCACATTTGCCATCAAACTCCTCACTTTGTTCATTTATGGGTATATTTGGGTGAACACTGTGTAAAATGACAGAAACATGAAGACAAAGTGTTTTAATTTTATCTATAATTAGAAGCAAGAATTTGGGTCCATTAAAATGCACACGAAGTGAAACTAAGAATCTCTCAGGACACTAATTAGATTTGTGTGAATGGGTCACAGAATATATAATTCCTGTCTTTGTACCTGTTCCTGCCCATTTTTTCATGGTCTTTGACGACACAGTGCAGCTCTGCTCCAGAGTCCAGAGGAATCCCCTTCAGGTCCCACTCAAAGCCCTGATGGAGACACAGAAAATGAAACTACAGGAAGAAATCTGAACACATTCAGCACATCCTCACAACAGAAAAGGTCTAAAGGTGGTACATCCAAAAATCCTGGAGCTTAGATCTTTATCAGGACGTCAAAGAGACAAATCTGCTGCTTGTGAATTCAGAAAGGTAAATCGATCCATTCCCTGTTCCCTGTAAATATTTATAGTGATCAGAACTCATCTGAAAACCACATCATAAATAATACTGTAGTGCCGTAAACTTAACCCTCCTGTTGTCCTCATTTACAGCCACCAAAAATATTGGTTCCTTGTCTGAAAAAAATCCAAACATTCAGCAAATAAACTTCCCCAAATTTTCCAATTTTTTAAAAAACCTTCAGTAAGAATTTTCCAATAATTGCTTAAACATTTCCCTTAAAAGTTTCATTTTTAAAAATCCCCAAATTTGGCAAGAAAATTCTTGTAAATATTTTCAAAAGACGAGTAAAAATCTTTTGAAAAAAATCCTAAAAATATCTAAAGTGATTCCACATATATCAGTAAAACCTCTGATGTTTTCTTTAAGAACATTCACATAAAAATCAACCAAAATCCAGAGAATTTCACTGGATTTTAGTTGATTTTTATGTGAATGTTTTTCCCCAAAAAATGTTTAAAAACGTCCCTAAAACGAAGTGTGAAAATGCTGTCAGCGTCTCCTGACAGTAAATAATGAATGTGAGGTGATGCAGATGGCTCACCTCATTCCAAACAGGGTTGGGGTTGTTTTTGATGACCTTAGTCTTCTTCTTGGTTCCTGAAGCAAACAGAGAAAGTCTGACATTACCAGAGAGTTCACAGAGCAAACAATAAAAGTACAGCTGACAGAAAAGCTTTTCCTCATATTAGAAAACTCTGAGGGTCATACTAGTGATCTCAACAACCACTTTTTAAACCATAATGCTCATAACTGTTATTAAATAATTAGTCCTGAGAACATTCTGAGTCACAGTGTTCCCAAACAGCAGCTACAAACACACCATTGTTTCATGTGTTATCTCTGTGGTTTCCTGTGACATCAAGTTCTGAGCTTTGATTTCCGATTGTAAAGAGCTCTACACACACACACACACACACACACACACACACACACACACACACAGACACACACACACACACACACACACACACACACACAGACACACACACACACACACACACACACACACACACACAGACACACACACACACACACACACAGACACACACACAGACACACACACACACACACACACACAGACACACACACAGACACACACACACACACACATACACGTGTGACAAGCCAAGAGGGGACTGTCGTAGAAAACTGGTAACAGTGGCCCAGTGTTTCGAGATATTTTGTTGAAACAAAAATCATTTATAAAATTTTCTTTTAAGGTCTTTCTTCAGAATATAACTTCAAACATGCATTTTTTAATTTTTTTAAAAAACTGCCAAGAGGGGCCCATCAGCCATGCCTGACATCTACATATCAAAGAGTGGCCCTCCATAGCCTTCCGTGGAGCTGTAGGTGTTAACACAACAGTTCAGCCTGACTGACACCTACACATCAAAGAGTGGCCCTCCATTGCAGGCTCTGGAGGGCCCCTCTTTTATATGTAGATGTCGGTCAGGGCTGCAATGGAACTGTCTGTGCAATACACAAATTGATTGGTAGTAAGTCTACGTGTAACTTTAAAGTTTTAAATGTTTAAAAACCTCACCAAATATTGTGAAAGTCATTTGGTCTAAATAGTTTTTCTTCTAAATCCTTGATTTGTGTTGCTTAGTTACATGCACTGTGACATCACAAACAATTACTGAATTTTTTATATGTCCCACTCCATTGACATATATTCAGAAATATGGTTGAAATCTTTGTAAAGTAATATTTTTTTAATGTTTGAAACACTTCCTGACAACAAGCATGTCTTTATCATTTTATCTTAGGGGCGGTCACATTTTGCTGGGCTACTATGAAATTACTATGAAATGAGATAAGTGTGAATTTCAAACTGGACCTTTGTATTGCCTCTGTATTACTTCACTCTTGAAGGCAAAACCTTTAATTTGAGGCTCTGATTTAAAAACTTCTGCAACTACAGTTTATTGTGGCCTAATGAGCATCTTTATGGCATCCATTTTAGAGTAAATAATTCTTACGACAATGTCACAAAAAAGTTGTGAATTATTTTTTTCTCTAATCAGGACTATTGTAAATACTAAAATGATCTTCTATTTATGTATACACACTGGGGTGTTAATGTCGCTCTGTGCTATCTAAAAGGGCCCTCGTGTCGTTATAGACTATCTAAAAGAGGACCCCTATCATTCTGTACCACCAAAGTGTGGACCTTATTCTCTGTCAGCCATAAAAACAATCATTTTTGTGAATAAAATTCTACTTTAATTGAAAATAGATTAATTGAGGCAACTATGATATTATTTAGCATTACACTCACCTTCCTGCATTAATTAATATTTTTGAAAATAATTTTCAAGTGTTACATCTTCCTGTAGATTGTGTTCAAAACAAAGTGAATGAGGCTTATTTTATTTCCTGAGGCTTAATTAATTTTCCATTTTAGAGTAAATAATTATTACAACAATGTCACAAAAAAGTTGTAAATGATTCTTTCTCTAATCAGGACTATTGTAAATACTAAAATGATCTTCTATCTATGCATACACACTGGGGTGTTAATGTCGCTCTGTGCTATCTAAAAGGGCCCTCGTGTCGTTATAGACTATCTAAAAGAGGACCCCCATCATTCTGTACCACCAAAGTGTGGACCTTATTCTCTGTCAGCCATAAAATCATTCATTTTTTGTGAATAAATTTCCACTTTAATTGAAAATAGATTAACTAATGATATTATTTAGCATTACACTCACCTTCCTGCAGTAAGTAATATTTATGAAAATAATTTTCAAGTATTACATCTACCTGTAGATTGTGTTCAAAACAAACTGAATGAGGTTTATTTCATTTAAAGTGTTGGTGTCAACATAAAATCACTCAAAGACAGCTATTATCATATATGTCTATATCTGTAGATGTGCCAGTTCAAAGTCCAACTGTCATATATCTACATCTAGGGTCATCATCTGTGTAGGAGCAGATGCTGGCCCACATATTAACTTTCTAATGCCCAAGAGTTTATATTGCATCATGTCACCAAGCAGAATTGCTGAATAAAATCTTTTACAAATATAGATACTGCTAACTGCTCTGAAAATCTAAATGGGCACAGTCAAAGGTAAATGTTCTCTTAAATTATGTAGCTTTGGTTCCAGTTGTTTTCAGTTCTTACATCTTTAGGAGATCCTAATGTATTTTGTTAATGCTCTCACTTGGACAGATAATCATTGGCTAATTTTATTCAAAAGCCTTGTTGATAACCATGCTGGTTCTACTCCCCTAAAAGTATTTCTAAAAACTGCTGCTGTAAATTGACAACAATCCATCTAACACAGCAGCCGAATGGCAGGTTCCAGCTTTGTGTTCAGCTATGGTTAGAGTTTAAGGATCAGAATCGTAAAACAGAAATGGTACAATAGCAGTTTTATATTATTACACTGAAATCACATTCATTATGTATTTTACATAGGGCTTCATTTTGCTCATGGATTTTTGGAATCATCAATTCTGGAATGTGTATGTTGCTCCATGCTATCCAAGAGGGAACCTGTGTCATGTGCCTGTGATGAAAATGTAGGCTAAATGTAGTAGGTTGGGAGGCCACAATTTCTTGTTTTCTTATTTTTTTTGTTGCCTTGATTGTTTTTAATTTAATGCTGTTGTTGGACAACAGCTTCTCTACAAAGCTCGATTCCTTTTCTGTCACAGCTCTGTTGTGTGTTGTCCAGTCCTTTTACATTTGCTGGGCAAACTGAGCAGATGTGTGTGTGTAGATTCTCGTTCAGTCAAACCCCTGTATTGCTAGTCCACTTCACATCAATTGAACTCTTTGTGTGTCTACGTCTGGTCTGGGTCCACATTCACATTTCATGGGCGGGTGGATCAAACAGGCTGCTCTGACATGGGATTATCAAACGAGCAGCTATTAACACCATGGGTGAAGTCAATGAGAGGAAATGGGCAGCTTTAACTACAAATCCACATCCCTGTCTGTAAACAGTGGTATTTTTCCTCAAGCTGACATCAGCCACAATGCCAATGGCTATTATGCAATAGACAACCACTTGTCCACTCTGAGACATGGTAATGTGGCTTTACATATAATAATCCCAAGCAAGTCTCACATATGCAACTGCATATGTGCAACCAAAATAGTTGCATGTGTAACTATTTTTCAAGAGTGATTTAGCAGATTATCCTAAAATAAATAAATAAATGTGGACAGAGACAGGTTTGACTCTGACACAGGTGATGATCAGAATGTAGGGGCAGCTAGGGAAAGATGATTGAGTCAGTTAAACAGAAAAAAGTAGAAAACTATGTTCAGTTGTGAGGACTGGTGGAGAACAAATGCATGAAAGTACTATGAAATGAGACAAGTGTGAATTTCAAACTGGACCTTTGTATTGCCTCTGTATTACTTCACTCTTGAAGGCAAAACCTTTAATTTGAGGCTCTGATTTAAAAACTTCTGCAACTACAGTTTATTGTGGTCTAATGAACATCTTTTTAGCATTCATTTCTGAGTAAATAATTCTTACAGTCATGTCACAAAAAAGTTGGAAATGATTCTTTCTCTAATTGGGACTATTGTAAATACTAAAATGATCTATCTATGTATACACACTGGGGTGTTAATGTCGCTCTGTGCTATTTAAAAGGGCCCTTGTGTCGTTATAGACTATCTAAAAGAGGACCCCTATCAATCTGTACCACCAAAGTGTGGACCTTATTTTCTGTCAGCCATAAAAACAATCATTTTTTTTCAATGAGTTTCCACTGTTATTGAAAATAGACTAATTGAGGCAACTATGACATTATTTAGCATTACACTCACCTTTCTGCAGTAAGTAAGATTTTTAAAAAATAATTTTTAAGTATTACATCTACTTGTAGATTGTTTTCAAAACAAACTGAATGAGGTTTATTTCATTTGAAGTGTTAAGCAGAAAAAAGTAGAAAACTACATTCAATCACGATGACTGGTGCAGAACAAATGCTGACAGTGACGCTACTATTGACAGCAATGACAGTTTTGGGAGGTGGTGACCAAATCCTGTGCTGATGTGACTGAGATATTTGGCTGTACCAGTGCTACTATTCAGAAGCATACTTTGGAGCTCTGATCCCAGATGTGTGCACCTGAACATTCCTATATTATGCTTGCTTCTCTTCATCGGGAATGGTGAATTAGTGCATACAGACCGGATCTCGAGACATGAAGAGTGAAAGATCAATTGATGTAAACTAGGAATGGAATGACAATGACATTGTTGACAGAGAATCTGTACACGCGTACAATTCATCCAGCAGATTTACAAGCAGTGAAGAAAAAAGAAACTTGCAAACTAAATTAAGACAGAAAAGAATTCATTATTTCAAATGAGTTGTTGTCCACCAAGTATTTAATGCTTTTTTTTCTTTTGTAATGACATTTGCTATGTGTGTCTGCTAAAGGTAACAAATCATTTTTTAAGAAGCAAAAACCCACAGAAATTCCCTATATTTAACTAATGACGTAAATAGAGATTGCATTGTTTGCTTCACAGATCAAAACCTCATGCTTTTCTTTACAATTCCGTACTGGTGGGTCCTGGTGGTTGTAAAAATATGAACGTGAGGATTTCTTTTCCGAGAGTGGTGGGATTTTGATACTAATGTTCATAATGTGGTAACAGACATTGTGGAATAAGTCAAAATGTCACCTGTTTTTTAATGCCTTTTTTGATTACAACTCCAGCTCTATACTAACATGCTTGTTTGTTTATTTGTTTATTTGATAGGGACAGAACAACAAACATTGTTACATTAACCGATGTCATGTTCATAGGTCAATAGCTGACAGCTAATTCGCAGACCTGGTCCCTGCTTGTGTGGACAGACGTAAAAGTGATGTTCTTGAAGGCTACTGCCCAACCCCCACACACAATTTACATTTCTATGTTCAGGCGCTACGAATGTGCTTGTGTGGACAGAGCTAAAGGTGATGTTTCTTGAAGGCTACTGCCCAACCCCCACGCACAATTTATACTCTGCCATGGCCAAAGAGACAACCAGGTTTCTGCTGTAGCACAGATCAACAGGCTGACTTACGTTCAGACCAATTTCCCTTGTAGTTATGCATGAATAAATTCTATGAGTTTCAAAGGTTTTATTCACTTTGCAAATTGTGATGATCCAAGTATTCACAAAAAACTGAACCATTCAAGTCAAATAAATAAATCATTCTAGTTTCACTCAACAAATGTGCCAGAACTTTCACATTTCAGTACAACCTCTTGTGTGTTGTTGTTTTGTTTGTTTTTAAACCTAGAAGTATGAGTGTACTTCAAACACTTTCAAGTAGATTTTTCCTGTTTCTGAATATGCTGAGCCTGTCTTTTTCATTATAGCATGAACTATCATTTGTTTCCTTTAACAGCAGTTTAGAATTACATCAGCCCATTCCCAGTAAAAAATTACTCTGCCTCTGCAGGAGTTTTTAACTTCCAAAGGCATGGAAGGCCTCATGAAAATCATCAGCTAAAACACACCTTGGCCCGTACTTCAGAATCTGTTGCTGAGACATAGCTTACCGTAAGGCTCAGGTTAAACAAGCCAGATTCAGACTTCTCATCTCTTCTAGATAAATCTCTTTACAAGACACAGCAATGACAAAAATTCCCTACAAATGGTCCCATCATTCTTTAACTCACAAATTAAGTGCGGGTGTTTTTTGGTTTTAGTTTTATTCCTATTTTCTGCAGAAATGCAGAGCAAAAACAAAGTGGATCAATATTTGTTGGACAACAACTTCTCTACAAAGCTAGATTCCTTTTCTGTCACAGCTCTGTTGTGTGTTGTCCAGTCCTTTTACATCTGCTGGGCAAACTGAGCAGTTCACATCAACTGAAACCCTGTAACCCTTCATGTGTCTACGTCTGGTCTTGCTGCTCTGATTCACCATTCATGTCAGGGTGGTTAACGATCTTTTTCCAAAGACCCAGTCACTGTTCCGATCATTGGGCAGGGTTTTATATCGATACCGGTCTCCTCACAGAAGTTTTTACTTGTCTTTTCTGTTTTTGGGAGCGACAGCTTTAGAGGACCAAAAGCATTTCCATGTGTTTTTCCTTCATTGGAGATTCATCTACCTGAATATTTATTTTATTTGTGCACCTTTCAATCAATATATAAAGATATAATAGTTTTATAGGTAAGTATATTGAAGAGGTACTGTGCAAGAAGGACATTTAACCTACCATCCTTCAAGTTTTTTTCTTCCTTCAAGCAAAGAAAAGGTAAGGTAATTTGCAGCACTTTAATTTAATATTCTAAAACCTCAATGTATAAATGCTAACAATTTAAAAATGACTTTTTTGTCCACTTACCATATAAACATGTGGCACTGCCATGGTACTACTTTAATATTTATGTCTAAATGTGTAGGTAGCATTAATATTCTGATAGAACTCACAACAAAAAAACTGAGAAGTTTACTATTATGAAAATGCAGATACTGTAATTCTTCTGCCTCATAGTTAATGTTACACCTTTTATCTAAATATTTACAGTGACAAGGTTTCAAAGTATTGTTGATAGTGTAACTACTGAGCTATTTTCTGTTGGACATGCCTGGTATGCAGCAACACATGAGCATTTCTGAAACTTATATCACACTATTAATGCATATTTATTTGTTTCCTGTTAATCAGGTTAGGGAGTTATTGCCGCTAACAAAATTACAAAATCTGAAATGATGACCATGTCTAATAGGTTTTTTTTCTGCATTTTCAAGGAATCCCGTTGAATGAGTTCATTCGAAAACCTTGCCTCTAACCCTGGCGTTACGGACGTTGGAGAACCTGTTTTTAACACCACAAAAAAGATTGCAAATGGATGCAATGCTGCTGAAATTTTCCCAGGATTCTTCCTGAGCAACAAAGTTGCAGTCAAAAGAGTTGCAAAGCATATTTCTCAAAATTAGATTAAAATGGCACATGTCCTATGTTCAGAAACATTCAAAACAGAACATCTTTTACAACCAATTGCAGTGTTGGAAGATAATTACTTTGCTTATTTTGTCTCCCCTCTCTGCAAATACAGTCTGGCGGAGGTAATTGAAAACAAGAACTTTCCTGACAGAGAAAGTTTGACTGAGGCTCAAAGACTGTGGATCTGCCAGGAGCTACTGCAAGGACTACAAGAACTCCATTCACGCGGGATTTTGCACAGAGACCTGAAGCCCGAAAACATTTTTTTTGGTAAAAAAAAGAATAAATCGTTTAGCCATAGCCATAAACTATCTGGTAGAATGTATTTATTATCCAATTTTTCATTATACATCATAGAAAAGACGTTATTTTGTGGATATTGTATTAAGAGGTACATGTCTAAGGATCATTTTCAATATTTTACAGATATCAGCAACAAATTGTTTATCGCAGATTTTGGAGCAAGCAGGAAACTGGATTTGGCACAATCAGCTTTGCAGTCTCAAATGGCTGGATCTTTGTCTTGGTCAAGTTATGAAGATGTTTGAGGCATGCAATACAAATACAAGAAAGAGTCAGATATCCAGGTAAGTACAGGATGGTAATGTCGCTTTAATGGCCATGATGACTGCTATGAGTTTACATGTCTTTAAAATATGTGAAATGTGGAGCTGAAAATGAATAAACTAGTTCTGCTGTATGGTGAATTGTATCACATGTCAGTATTCAAATCAGTTTACATAAACTCAACTGTATATTATAATATTTTAATCATTGTAATGTTTATATATACATACTCAAAAAAATATAAACGCAACACTTTTGTTTTTGCTCCCATTTTTTATGAGATGAACTCAAAGATCTAAAACTTTTTCCACAAACACAATATCATCATTTCTCTCAAATATTGTTCACAAATCTGTCTAAGTCTGTGATAGTGAGCACTTCTCCTTTGCTGAGATAATCCATCCCACCTCACAGGTGTGCCATATCAAGATGCTGATTAGACACCATGATTAGTGCACAGGTGTGCCTTAGACTGCCCACAATAAAAGGCCACTCTGAAAGGTGCAGTTTTATCACACAGCACAATGCCACAGATGTGGCAAGATTTGAGGGAGCGTGCAATTGGCATGCTGACAGCAGGAATGTCAACCAGAGCTTTTGCTCGTGTGTTGAATGTTCATTTCTCTACCATAAGCTGTCTCCAAAGGCGTTTCAGAGAATTTGGCAGTACATCCAACCAGCCTCACAACCGCAGACCACGTGTAACCACACCAGCCCAGGACCTCCACATCCAGCATGTTCACTTCCAAGATGGTCTGAGACCAGTCACTCGGACAGCTGCTGAAACAATCGGTTTGCATAACCAAAGAATTTGTGCACAAACTGTCAGAAACCGTCTCAGGGAAGCTCATCTGCAAGCTCGTCATCCTCATCGGGGTCTCCACCTGACTCCAGTTCGTCGTCGTAACCGACTTGAGTGGGCAAATGCTCACATTCGATGGCGTCTGGCACATTGGAGAGGTGTTCTCTTCACGGATGAATCCCGGTTTACACTGTTCAGGGCAGATGGCAGACAGCGTGTGTGGTGTCGTGTGGGTGAGCGGTTTTCTGATGTCAGTGTTGTGGATGGAGTGGCCCATGGTGGCGGTGGGGTTATGGTATGGGCAGGCATCTGATATGGACCAAGAACACAGGTGCATTTTATTGATGGCATTTTGAATGCACAGAGACACCGTGACGAGATCCTGAGGCCAATTTTTGTGGGGGAAATTGCGGGGAAATTGCGGAAAGTTGCAAAGTATGCGAATAGTTGTGAAATATGCAAAAAGATGCGAAATATAAGAACTGGGGAAAAAAGGTGATGCTTCTCCTACATCCTGTTAATAGGCTACCACTAAGTTGTTGTTTGAGTCCTTTGTGTTCAGCAAACCTTTTGCTGTGCTTCGTCGTGGAGAAGTGCTGCAACATGGTTGATTTTCTTTGGTGCTCCAGAACGATGTTGCACGGGGTGCAAAAAAGTTTCCCCCTACTTTCGTGCAGTAAATCTGGGTCCTGTTTTGGCTGGTCTTTGGCTGAAATATTCGTAGGTAAATGTGATCTTTGAGCATTCGCCATTCTTGTTTTTCGTCTCTGAGCACCGCGCTCCGCATCAGCTCGTGCTTCTAGTGTGTGTGTCAGTGTTGCCAACTCCTCAGTATGAAAAGTAGGTGTTGGCTGTCCTAAAAGTTGCTAGAAGTTGCTAAATAATGCCATCGCCTAATTTGCATATTTCCCAGTTTGCATGTAATTGTAATCAGTGTTGTAGGAGAGAGGAATAACGTTGTGGAAGAGACCAAAAAGTGAGTATAAAACACCCAAAATATGTTTTTGTACTAGAGGCTAAATGTTGTGGTTTATTTTAGTATGGCAGTGAAGAAACATTTTCATTTATATCTCGCTCCGTAAGTCTGGATGGGATCTGTAGTGACTTTGTGCATGCGCAATTCACCTGCCGTCTGGCCACGGAGTTACTGGACTGACAGCCTGTGCTTTCGGAGGGGAAGAAGCTCTCACAGCAGCACCTGCTGCTCGTTAACAACAGTAACTGCAAAATTATCCGAGTTTTCCTGTCAGAGTCTCCAAAACGGCAGAAAAAAAAAAATCGCTAGATTTGATGCTAGTCGCTTTTGACCAAAAAAAGTCGCTAGGACACTTTGGAAAGTCACTAGATTTAGTGAGAAAGTCACTAAGTTGGCAACACTGGTGTGTGTGAATGCGCGAATTGATGACGTCAGGCCGGGCGTCACATAAAAACTCACTCATAACTCCATTTATATTGGTTATAGTTTTCTCATTTTATGCGGAAATTGTGATATCAAGCGGGGCCCGCATATTTCTCTTTTTTTCGTGGAAATGTGAGATTCTTGGGGGAATTATGCGCTGTTTTGCAGGGATTATACGGCCTTTTGGGAAATAATTGACCCCCGCATCATATACAGTGCCTTGTGAAAGTATTCAGCCCCCTTGAACTTTTCAACCTTTCGCCACATTTCAGGCTTCAAACATAAAGATATAAAATTTTAATTTTTTGTCAAGAATCAACAACAATTGGGACACAATCGTGAAGTGGAATGAAATTTATTGGATATTTTATACTTTTTTAACAAATAAAAAACTGAAAAGTGGGGTGTGCAATATTATTCGGCCCCTTTACTTTCAGTGCAGCAAACTCACTCCAGAAGTTCCGTGAGGATCTCTGAATGATCCAGTGTTGTCCTAAATGACTGGTGATGATTAATAGAATCCACCTGTGTGTAATCAAGTCTCCGTATAAATGCACCTGCTCTGTGATAGTCTCAGGGTTCTGTTTAAAGTGCAGAGAGCATCATGAAGACCAAGGAACACACCAGGCAGGTCCGAGATACTGTTGCAGAGAAGTTTAAAGCCGTATTTTGATACAAAAAGATTTCCCAAGCTTTAAACATCTCAAGGAGCACTGTGCAAGCAATCATATTGAAATGGAAGGAGTATCAGACCACTGCAAATCTACCAAGACCCGGCCGTCCCTCTAAACTTTCACCTCCAACAAGGAGAAGACTGATCAGAGATGCAGCCAAGAGGCCCATGATCACTCTGGATGAACTGCAGAGATCTACAGCTGAGGTGGGAGAGTCTGTCCATAGGACAACAATCAGTCGTACACTGCACAAATCTGGCCTTTATGGAAGAGTGGCAAGAAGAAAGCCATTTCTCAAAGATATCCATAAAAAGTCTCGTTTGAAGTTTGCCACAAGCCACCTGGGAGACACACCAAACATGTGGAAGAAGGTGCTCTGGTCAGATGAAACCAAAATGGAACTTTTTGGCCACAATGCAAAACGATATGTTTGGCGTAAAAGCAACACAGCTCATCACCCTGAACACACCATCCCCACTGTCAAACATGGTGGTGGCAGCCTCATGGTTTGGGCCTGCTTTTCTTCAGCAGGGACAGGGAAGATGGCTAAAATTGATGGGAAGATGAATGGAGCCAAATACAGGAGCATTCTGGAAGAAAACCTGTTGGAGTCTGCAAAAGACCTGAGACTGGGACGGAGATTTATCTTCCAACAGGACAATGATCCAAAACATAAAGCCAAATCTACAATGGAATGGTTCACAAATAAACGTATCCAGGTGTTAGAATGGCCAAGTCAAAGTCCAGACCTGAATCCAATGGAGAATCTGTGGGCAGAGCTGAAGACTGCTGTTCACAAACGCTCTCCATCCAACCTCACTGAGCTCGAGCTGTTTTGCAAGGAAGAATGGGCAAGAATTTCAGTCTCTCGATGTGCAAAACTGATAGAGACATACCCCAAGCGACTTGCAGCTGTAATTGCAGCAAAAGGTGGCGCTACAAAGTATTAATGCAAGGGGGCCGAATAATATTGCACGCCCCACTTTTCAGGTTTTTATTTGTTAAAAAAGTTTAAAATATCCAATAAATTTCGTTCCACTTCACGATTGTGTCCCACTTGTTGTTGATTCTTGACAAAAAATTAAAATTTTATATCTTTATGTTTGAAGCCTGAAATGTGGCGAAAGGTTGAAAAGTTCAAGGGGGCTGAATACTTTCACAAGGCACTGTATATATATATATATATATATATATATATATATAATTGCAATCTGTGCAATATGGAAGGGTGATTATGACTGGACATTGATTCAAATGAATCTCCTGTATTGCAGACAGCAGGGTGCCTGGTGCATTACATACTGACAGATGGAGAGCACCCCTATCAAGCAACTACACCCTACTCCAACGATCCACTGACGTTATTTCAAAATCTCAGAGCGGGCACCTTTACTCTTCAGTGCGAGGAAAGGCATCAAGGTATCATTGGCAGAATGCTGTGTAAATCGACAGAAGCACGCCCTACCATTGAAGAATGCCTTCAAGCCATCACAAGTATGTGCCCAGACAGACAGTTCTGACTTTGTCACCTCACCAATTAAACATATCATTAAAACAATATATGCATACACTATAGCTAATATTGCAAGATTGTATGCATAGGGCAAATGTAATCCTTAATTGATTGAATATGGTAAATGTCTGTTATGTGTTCACAGGTTTCACACACCAAGCTGATCACAAGGGAGTCACAAACAACAGTAATAACAATGGAAAGAAAGTAAGCATTTAATTATCTATTTCAACATTTTGTAAGAAGTTATAAACATTATCATAAAATTTATAACATAATTTAATATGTTGATTTTGCATTGTTATTTTTACAGGACCAAACCCACATAGCCAATTGCTCTCCTCAAGCATCAAATGAGATTGACACTCAACACAGTGCCAACAGTGATCAGCCAGGGAGTGTCTGCAATGTAGTGATGGATTCCTCTTCTCACATTGAAGATGATACAGTGGGTATAGAAAGTATTCAGACCCCTTGAAATTTGTCACTCTCTGTGTCATTGCAGCCATTTGCCAAAATCAAAAAAGTTCATTTTATTTCTCATTAATGTACACTCAGCACCCCAGCTTGACAGAAAAAAACAGAAATGTAGAATTTTTTGCAAATTTATTAAAAAAGAAAAACTGAAATATCACATGGTCAGAAGTATTCAGACCCTGTGCTCAGTATTGAGTTGAAGCACCCTTTTCAGCTAGTACAGCCATGAGTCTTCTTGGGAATGACGCAACAAGTTTTTCACACCTGGATTTGGGGATCCTCTGCCATTCTTCCTTGCAGATCCTCTCCAGTTCTGTCAGGTTGGATGGTGAACATTGGTGGACAGCCATTTTGAGGTCTCTCCAGAGATGCTCAATTGTGTTTAGGTCAGGGCTCTGGCTGGGCCAGTCAAGAACGGTCACAGAATTGTTCTGAAGCCACTCCTTTGTCATTGTAGCTGTGTGCTTCGGGTCATTGTCCTGTTGAAAGGTGACCCTTTGGTCCAGTCTGAGGTCCTGAGCAACTCTGGAAGAGGTTTTCCTCCAGGATATCTCTGTACTTGGCCGCATTCATCCTTCCTTCAATTGCAACCAGTCGTCCTGTCCCTGCAGCTGAAAAACACTCCCACAACATGATGCTCCCACCACCATGTTTCACTGTAGGGATTGTATTGGGCAGGTGATGAGCAGTGCCTGGTTTTCTCCACACATACTGCTTAGAATTAACACCAAAAAGTTCAATCTTGGTCTCATCAGACCAGAGAATCTTATTTCTCATAGTCTGGGAGTCCTTCATGTGTTTTTTGGCAAACTCTATGCGGGCTTTCATGTGTCTTGCACTGAGGAGAGGCTTCCGTCGGGCCACTCTGCCATAAAGCCCCCACTGGTGTAGGGCTGCAGTGATAGTTGACTTTGTGGAACTTTCTCCTATCTCCCGACTGCATCTCTGGAGCTCAGCCACAGTGATCTTTGGGTTCTTCTTTATCTCTCTCAGCAAGGCTCTTCTCCCACAATTGCTCAGTTTGGCTGGACGGCCAGGTCGAGGAAGAGTTGTGGTCGTCCCAAAGTTCTTCCATTTGAGGATTATGGAGGCCACTGTGCTCTTAGGAACCTTGAGTGCTGCAGAAATTCTTTTGTAACCTTGACCACATCTGTGCCTTGCCACAATTCTGTCTGTGAGCTCCTTGGGCAGTTCCTTTGACCTCGTGATTCTCATTTGCTCTGACATGCATTGTGAGGTGTAAGGTCTTATATAGACAGCTGTGTGCCTTTCCTAATCAAGCCCAATCAGTTTAATTAAACACAGCTGGACTCCAATAAAGAAGCAGAACCATCTCGAGGAGGATCAGAAGAAATGGACAGCATGTGAGTTAAATATGAATGTCGCTGCAAAGGGTCTGAATACTTCTGACCATGTCATATTTCAGTTTTTCTTTTTTAATAAATTTGCAAAAATTTCTACATTTCTGTTTTTTTCTGTCAAGATGGTGTGCTGAGTGTACATTAATGAGAAATAAAATGAACTTTTTTGATTTTGGCAAATGGCTGCAATGACAGAGAGTGAAAAATTTCAAGGGGTCTGAATACTTTCCGTACCAACTGTATATCTGTCATTGAAATGATAATTGTGGATTAATTTCTTTTTGGCCAGGGCTGACAAATATTGATTCTAACTGTGCTAAAACTGTAACAAAAATGTTGTGAGAGAATTTATAGCATTCATTTCATTTTCTTATTCTTTTTTTTCTGTATTTCAGGAAATAGAACCACAGATCTCCCTTTCCCTTGATATGTCAGAAGAAGAAGATGATATTGATGATGAACCGACAGAAGTAGATGATGAAGTAGCCAAGAAAGTCATCACAAAAAAAGCAGTTAAGACTGGGATGAAAACGGATGAAAATGTCCTTGAATGCAGTTTGAAGGGTGTCAAAGTGAAAATGTCCTCAAACACCCCACACAAACGTGTCTATGACAAGAAAAATTATTGCCTCTATTGTGAGAAGCCTTTCAGAAAAGTTACAAGACACCTGATGCGAAAACATCAAGATGAAGTTGACATTGCAAAGGCACTTGCACACAAGCAAGGATCCACGATGCGCAGTCTTCTTCTGAGCAAAATAAGGAACAAGGGAAAGTACATACATAACTGTTCAGTCAAATCCGCACGTCAAGGACAAATGGTACCAAAAAGACAAACAACCTACTTGTTGTCAGCAACAGACTTTCTGCCATGCTATTTTTGTTTGGCTATGTACATCAGAACAGATCTCTGGAGGCATCAAAGGCGTTGCAAATTGAGACCAGACGGGCCAGTGAAACGAAAAGTTCAGACATATTATATTCACAGCCTTTGAAAAAAAAATGTGTGAAAACCTCACCAGGATAGAAGTGCGTGGGAAAAGAGGACACAAAGTACCAATACTCCTTTCAACAGATACAAAAGAATCCATAGATCTTCTGATCAACACTAGAGACAATGTTGGGGTTTCTCCAAGCAACCCCTACATTTTTGCCTGTCCTGTCAAAGAGTCTGTGGAGCCTATTGGATGATCAATGTTCAATGTCATTCTGGGAGCTCGCATATGGAGTATCAATGTAGAGTGTTAATACTGAGAGTCCAGTAAAATGGAGCTTTCAGTGTTAGACTCATAACATTGGTAGTCCATGTAAATGGAGCATCCACTGATGCTCCATTTACAATGACACTTCATTGTTTTAATTACCACTAACTCTTCATTGTTTGTATTGTGCCTTGCTTGTCATTGTATTATGTCTTGCTTTTCATTATTTTATTGCCTGTTGCAATTTTTTTATTATGCTCTTCTTGATTATTATTTAATTTTTATTGTTAATAACGACCTCTTGCTTTTTAAAAAATATTTTCATTGTCTGTAGCTCTTTTCATGGTTTTTAAATGCGTCTCCCTATTTTTCTATCACTTTTAATATTTCTGTAATTTGTGTGTTATCGTTGTGGTCACTCATCACTGAGGGTGGAAAGTCTGCACTACCGGGGGGGGGGGGGGGGGCTCTTTTAATGAGCTTATGAGTTTTTTTTATGTGATAAACTGTCTGAACAGTTTATTATGTAAAAAACCATTACCGTCGTTAGGAGTCCAGCAAAAGCAAGTGACAAACCCTCAGTTTAGGAGTGTGTGTGGACTCAACATCACTTTAAATAAACATTGACTTGAGTTCACGGAACATCTTGTATTGTGCTTTTTACTGTTTTACATTCGTGATTGTAGGCAGGTGTTATGTGATAGCTATTGCTATTACAAGCAAAGTTGGGTAGAATACAAAACATTAGCAAAATGTAATGCTTTTCTTTTTCCTTAAAACATACTTGTTCTATCTGCTTCTAAATAGCATTTAATTAGATAAAGTTTGAAAATGGTTGAAATATACTCTGAAGTTGAACCTTAGTATATTATGACAAAAATATTAAATCCAGTTATGCTAGAAGATACTGATTCTGTAAGTAACCCATCAAATATACCATCTCATCTCAAACTATATTGAAATTTACATTTTTGATTTCCCTCAAAGAACACTTCAGACTTATGCCAATCAGTCATGTTGTATTTACAACAGAATTTTTTTTAAAAAAACTAATGGAAAGGTTATAAAAACACCATCTTAGGACTTTGTAATATCCAGGATTATTGAACTGAATGTGACTCATCTCTGAGTTGAATCGTTGATCAGGCATATATCCTCTTCTTACACACACATGCAGGGGTGTGAACATCGCTCCATGCTAACTAAGAGGGAGCCCATGTCGTTCTGTGCCATCAAAGAGGGGACTCTTATCATTCTGTACCATCCAACAGTGGACCTTCTTTTCCTTCTTCATTTAATTATTACAGAAATTTTCAAAAGGTTTTTATGCATTATTTATTTTTTAATACTTATTGTGTATTGTAAAAAAATAATTAATTTGCTGTCAGTATCCCCATTTGATTATTTCCATCTATACTTAGCTGTGGCGAGTGCCACATACTAAGATGAAAACACCGCAGCAGTTTCTACCAATGATGCGATGCTACATGTAAGCTCTGTACCTTTACAACACTCAAGGTTGCACATTAGCAGAAGGTTAGGTTCAAGCTTTCTGTTCAGTCATGTTAAACTTTGTGTTTGTTAGTTATTATAATCTATTAAATGTAAAGCAGAAAAGTAATGATAGTAATGATATAACATTAATTTGTGATACCCTTAGGTTACTATTTTTACATTTCAAAAACTCATTTCATACTCATCCATTCTGGAGTGTGCATGCCATGCCATGCCATGCCATGCCATGCCATGCCATGAAATGCCATGCTATCCAAGTTGGGCATCTGTGGTTAACTTTTTCTTCCACCATGCATCAACACACATTCTTCTATTTACAGACAGAGGACAGAAGTACATTGTAAAAATTTGTTAAAACCAGCAGTGAGTGATGCTATATTCAAGCTTTGCATATTCATGGCACACATTATTTGCATTTGTCTTCTTAGAATAATTTTTATCACACCAGTCGAATGATAGCAGTTAAAAGTCTTACATTCTTTTAAGCTTTGATTTTTTAAATTAAAATTTCCATTATTTTTTTTTCTTTAATCGGTGTCCATTGCAGAGTGTGAACATCGCTCCATGCTATCTAAGTGGGACCCATGTCATTCTGTGCCATCA
>NC_067135.1:1277319-1279819 GCF_021347895.1 Acanthochromis polyacanthus | reverse complement strand
TGTGTGTGTGTGTGTGTGTGTGCACTTGTGCTACTATCTAAGTGTGGCCCAAGCGTCGTTACACATTCACCAAGTGTGGCCCTCATTACCAACAGTGGCCCATTTTCCGGACCCCTCTTGGTCATGCTTTAGATCATGCTAAAATCATGTCTAAAACCTTCTGGTGAAGTTTTATAATTTTTGCCAAGTGGGGCCCAGGAGGTAGGTATGTGTAAATATGCGCACTCGGCAGCACCCCTGTAGACAGGAACAGGTATGTCAACGACCCATTCACACACGTCGTTCACACACTCGTCTGCTGTATGAATGGCTTGCTGCTGCAGGGAGGCTCTGAGGGATTAAGAGGAGACACTACTTACTGAAGGAACCAGGCTCATTAGACATGATTTGATTCTGTTTTGTAAGGAAATTTAAAATTTTATAGAAGTCTTAACTAGCTTTAAACTTTAACTTATACTAAAATAAAGGACTATCACAACAAAAAAGACAATTTAAGAAAAAAGTAGTAAAAGAAAACCAGAACAATATTGACCATAAAATTGCCAGGCTTGTGATAATTTCTTTAGATTTTAAATTAACCACTAAAATACAGATGTTAGACTTTTATAAAACATCTAAATTTTTTCAGTCCTAAAACACCCGGATAATTTTTCACAAGAACAAATTTAACTTCATTTGACCATATGCTTGTTTCCTCAATCAGTACATTTGAGAATGTGTTGTTGATGTTTTTGATGGAAACTACTACTTTTTAAAATGATAAAAGTCCCCTGTTTGATGGCACAGAATGACATGGGTCCCACTTAGATAGCATGGAGCGATGTTCACACTCTGCAATGGACACCGATTAAAGAAAAAAAAATAATGGAAATTTTAATTTAAAAAATCAAAGCTTAAAAGAATGTAAGACTTTTAACTGCTATCATTCGACTGGTGTGATAAAAATTATTCTAAGAAGACAAATGCAAATAATGTGTGCCATGAATATGCAAAGCTTGAATATAGCATCACTCACTGCTGGTTTTAACAAATTTTTACAATGTACTTCTGTCCTCTGTCTGTAAATAGAAGAATGTGTGTTGATGCATGGTGGAAGAAAAGTTAACCACAGATGCCCAACTTGGATAGCATGGCATTTCATGGCATGGCATGGCATGGCATGGCATGGCATGGCATGCACACTCCAGAATGGATGAGTATGAAATGAGTTTTTGAAATGTAAAAATAGTAACCTAAGGGTATCACAAATTAATGTTATATCATTACTATCATTACTTTTCTGCTTTACCATTTAATAGATTATAATAACTAACAAACACAAAGTTTAACATGACTGAACAGAAAGCTTGAACCTAACCTTCTGCTAATGTGCAACCTTGAGTGTTGTAAAGGTACAGAGCTTACATGTAGCATCGCATCATTGGTAGAAACTGCTGCGGTGTTTTCATCTTAGTATGTGGCACTCGCCACAGCTAAGTATAGATGGAAATAATCAAATGGGGATACTGACAGCAATTAATTATTTTTTTTACAATACACAATAAGTATTAAAAAATAAATAATGCATAAAAACCTTTTGAAAATTTCTGTAATAATTAAATGAAGAAGGAAAAGAAGGTCCACTGTTGGATGGTACAGAATGATAAGAGTCCCCTCTTTGATGGCACAGAACGACATGGGCTCCCTCTTAGTTAGCATGGAGCGATGTTCACACCCCTGCATGTGTGTGTAAGAAGAGGATATATGCCTGATCAACGATTCAACTCAGAGATGAGTCACATTCAGTTCAATAATCCTGGATATTACAAAGTCCTAAGATGGTGTTTTTATAACCTTTCCATTAGTTTTTTTAAAAAAAATTCTGTTGTAAATACAACATGACTGATTGGCATAAGTCTGAAGTGTTCTTTGAGGGAAATCAAAAATGTAAATTTCAATATAGTTTGAGATGAGATGGTATATTTGATGGGTTACTTACAGAATCAGTATCTTCTAGCATAACTGGATTTAATATTTTTGTCATAATATACTAAGGTTCAACTTCAGAGTATATTTCAACCATTTTCAAACTTTATCTAATTAAATGCTATTTTAGAAGCAGATAGAACAAGTATGTTTTAAGGAAAAAGAAAAGCATTACATTTTGCTAATGTTTTGTATTCTACCCAACTTTGCTTGTAATAGCAATAGCTATCACATAACACCTGCCTACAATCACGAATGTAAAACAGTAAAAAGCACAATACAAGATGTTCCGTGAACTCAAGTCAATGTTTATTTAAAGTGATGTTTGAGTCCACACACACTCCTAAACTGAGGGTTTGTCACTTGCTTTTGCTGGACTCCTAACGACGGTAATGGTTTTTTTTACATAATAAACTGTTCAGACAGTTTATCACATAAAAAAACTCATAAGCTCATTAAAAGAGCCCCCCCCCCCCCCCCCCCCCCCCCGGTAGTGCAGACTTTCCACCCTCAGTGATGAGTGACCACAACGATA